>NW_024881277.1:7063816-7239172 GCF_018691265.1 Tyto alba | reverse complement strand
ATGATCAGGGCTGTTTCAGGGTACCAGCCAAGCAACCCTGAATTTGAACTACAATGCCTGGAGAGGGACAAGGAAGCCACAGATCACCTGACCAAATGTTGTGGCTTCCTGTTAGAGAATGGCACAGAGACAAGGGTCCTGAGCCTACCGAGCAATTGTACGACCAGAGCCTGTTCTAAGGGCTGATGCTGCCTCGCTGATGCTGGGCCTCACTAGGGTTTGCCTGCAGCTGCTCGCAGCTGCTGATACATGAAGAATGTCAAGGACGCTTCAGCCTTGTGTACCGTGGTGTGTCGAAAACAGGTTGAGAGGAATTGGGAATAGTGGTCTGAGAAACCCAGTGTTATGGTAACGATGGTCTGAGAAACATTGTGTTATGGTACTTTGTATCAAAACAAGTCAAGAGGAATTAGAAATAGTAACATGAGAAACTTAGTGTTATGAGCAGCTTGTGCTGTTAGCTAACTGCAAGTAGGTGGACCGTGCGAATACGACCTTTAGAGCTTAAGCCAATCAGCTAGTGACTAGTAGGCATAATAATTAGCGTTGTCTAATTATTATAAAAATATAATAATTAGAGATAATAAGTATAAAAATATGTACCCTGGACTCAATAAGGACACAAGTAGATTGATGCTCTATCACCCACATTGAACCCGTCTCGGCATGTCGTTCTTCCGTGGCTCCGCAGCTTCCTTCAGTTGTCACCAGGAACCTGAGTGCTTTCCTTCCCATCATGAAGGCAAGATGTGTGGTGGAAGGAAATGTTGAATCATTTATGCTGGCAGCAACCTCAAGAGATTCCTAGGCCAAACTCTTGCTCAAAGCAGGGTCACCTATGGGCTCAGAACAAGTTGCTCAGGGCTTTATTCACTTTGAGCTTCAAAAGCTGCAAGAATGGAGATGACAGAAGCTCTCTGGGAAATCTGCTCCTGTGCATGACCGCCTTGATGGGGAGAAAGTTTTTCCTCCCTTGTTTCAGTTGATGCCCATTGGCCCTCATCCTCCCATCAGGCTCAACAGTGAAGAGCCTGGCTCCATTCTCTTTCTGATATCAAGAACATACAGGAAGGCTGTTATTAGGTCTTCTCATCACCTTCTCCTCTCCCAGCTTTGCACTTTTGCAGTAAGGAAGGCCAACGACATCCTGGGCTGCATTCGGAGGAGCACTGCCAGCAAGTTGGGGGAGGTGATCCTTCTTCTCTGTTCAGCATGGCTATGATTTGTTGTGCTCAATTCCCTCAGGGTTTTCAACCCCACCAACTTCACTCACACTGTATTCAAAGCTGCCCTCCACATCTTCCACCAGTCCCGCCCTGTCTTCTTGTGAAAAACTCTTCCAGGAGAGCATTCCCCCATGTCAGGTCAGGGATTACCTTCTGCTCTCCCTTTGAACGAGGCATTCTAGCAGAGGTCCATGTTCTCTAGCAGGGTGTGAGGTTATCCTGACCGGACGACCGTTGCATATTGAGGAGCTGGAGATCAACATAACAGTAAACTTGAGTAGACCCATGGACAATTCCCATGGGAGCGCCCTCTTTTTCAGTCACTACAAATGATGACGAGAAGACTTTTCCTTGTAAGAAAACACTGAAAGAGCTCCTATCTTCCACCTTGTTGGGTACAGTGTTGCAATGGCTTTTAAGACCTCCAAGCAGCTGTCTCCCCACTGCTGGCCGGGCAGAAGGGACCTGGCAGCTAGCACACGAGAGGACACCATGTGCTACTGTGCTGCAGAGGCCCCTGCTCAGCCACCCCAGCAGTGCTGGAGGCAGGCGATACCTGAGAGAATGTCTACAGCCACGAGAAACCTGAGGGCAATGTAAGGATGGTGTTAATGGTGTAAAGGTAGGATGTTGCTGTCATGCCCAGTGAGCCAAGGAGCATAATAGATGAGGCCATGAAGGTGATCAGCTCAACAATCAGTGTTTCTGCACAGGACAGCTTGATCAAAAGCACACTGTCACAGAAGACGTGGTCCACACGACTGGCATTGCAGAAGGGCACCCTGGCAGCCAGGACAGTGGAGGCAATGGTGGCTAGGAATCCCGAAGTCCACAAGCCCAATGGTAGCTGAAAACAAAGGTGACTGCTCATGAGCATGGAGTACTGAAGAGGGTGACACAAGGCCATAGAACAGTCATAGGACATGACAGCCAGAAGGACAAACTCGAGGTAGCCCAGAGGAGAGTAGAAGTAGCACTGAGTTCAGCAGCTTGGATAGGAAGTGGCTTTGCTGCCCATCAGCAAGTTTCCTCTGGCTTTGGATATGACGGATGTCGTGATGAAGATCTCCAGACAGGAGAGGTTACAGAGGAAAAGGTACCTGGGCCCATAGAGGTCTCTTTCAGCGAGGATGAGGGAAACAATCAGCAAGTTTCCCCCTAAGATCACCAGGCACAAAGCCAGGAGAGTAATTGCCATTAGGTGTTCCTGATGTTAGAGGGAGTAGTCCAAAGAGAAGGAACTCTGTGACGGTCATATGGTTCAACATCTTAGCATCCGAGCTGCAATAAGTGAGGGCAGATGGTCATCATGGGAAAGAGCTTCAGGAGGTTAAAAGAAGATGAGACAGAACAAAACAGTGTAGAAGGATAAGACATTCATACAAAGATTGAAAGGAGAACAAAAGAGAGGAGGGGAGAATTAGCCTAGCGCAAGAAGGCATCATTTTATGCACTAAGAGCAAACGTAGTATGGGGGCTAGAGTAGGAATCCACTGTAAACTGTATGTAAGTTCTTGTATTTGAGCTCTTTCCCCAAGAGTCACTTCACAGTCAATGGAGAAAAAATAGGGATTTCTCACTTGTTTTTACTGTAGTTATTTAAACATGTATTTTAGGCTGATCAAAAATGTATTGTAGTGAAAGGGAAAACACGTCAGTGAAGTGGCTTTAGCTTTTTGATTAGGACAGAAACAGGGAGAAGGCGGCATGAAGACGTTGACAAATGCAGAAGTGTGTGGGAAGTAAAGGCAAGCAGGAGAGTTAGAGAAGAGGGAAGATTTATTCCCTGGAAAGGGTTTGATTACCAAGGAACACCAAAGCCCAACAGAGAAAAGAAAAACATGCTGTGTTTAAAATTGTTCTGTTTTTAAGCATGTCTTTCCATCCACGGTTGACCTTTGCCAGGTAGAACAGAAAAATTATAAAGAATCTTCCTCAGTCAGTGACAACTTTCTTGCTGAAAACCAGTCTGATAAAACATTCTCGCTGTCAGAGGGAAAAATAAGAATTAAAAAGCAAAATAGGAGAGGAAACAAGAGGAAAAATCTAAGGGTGCCATTTTTTCAGGAGCCTCAACTTTACCTTCTCATCCCTGAGTGTTACATCCCTGGCCAGCTCTTCTTTGTAAAGATGAAGTCCCACAGGGCACTTCACCTCACAGGTTTCTCAGTCACCCTTATCAGGCAGGTGTTCCAATGTGCTCCAAAACCCCTGCATGGCTTGCACCACATATTGCTTTTAATGCTTGCATGCAGCTGGTTCATCTTGACTGGGGCGTCTCTCACAAGAGAACAGTACGAGGAGTTGCAGGGCACTGCCAATACCCCTCCTGGAGGAACTGTGGCTTCTTGGGGGTCTGGTACTGATAAAGCCGTAGGTCTGGACCCAGAGGGGAAGCAGCCCTTTGGGAGGGAGCTGCAGGAACGCATTTAGCTCTGCCTGGGGATGGACAATGAGTCATCTGGGAGCTGAGGGGTCAACAGGAGAGGGAGAACATCATGGGCACCACTGCGGTGGGTGGATGTCTGCTACAGATCTCCTGATCAGGAGAGGAAGTAGATGAGGCCTTCTTCAGACACCTCCTCTCTGCTGACATCCCACCTGATCCGTGCAGCAGTCGAGTCTCATTGCCAGCCCTTCCCACCCTGGGAGATTGGGAGGTATTGTACAGTAGTCATGCTCTTGTTATTGCTCATCCCCATAGAATACTACCCCAGGAAGAGTCCTGAGCGATGTGAGAGGGACAGGATCTCCCATCCCAGGGGCTGGAGGTGAGCAATTTGCCCTTTCTCTTAACATAACACATCCATGTTCACACAGAACATCTTCCTTTCAATGGCATTTGTCTACCGTCATAATTTTCTCCAGTTTTCTGCTCTAACCAGCCCCTTGGGAGCTTTTGTCAATAGCGTCCTCAGTGGGAGCAATTAACAGTGCAGGAAACTTTGGAGTTTATATCTGATACTGACTCTTGAGAGGTTTCATCACCTACCTCTCAGTGCCTGAGGTTCATGGAGTTGGCACCAAACCCTCCTGAGGGGTCATTAACTGCCTTGGGCTGTTGCTGTGGTGCTGAGCTGGGCCGGGCTCCTGGGCCGCAGGGAGCTCCTGGCAAGTGGGCAGCGCTGCAGAGAGACAGCTCTGCCCAGGAGCAGCTCCTCTGCAAAGCGCAGCAGGGCTGAGGGCACTGCCTGCAGGCACCCAGGGCAGAGCAGCGAGGCACACACAGCTTCAAGGCAGCCTGGGCTGGGAGGCTGCTGAGAGCTCCGAGGAGGGAAAGCGTCAGGGCCCTGGCCACAGTAAGTCTGGGGGTGCAGGGCAATGCAGCTGCAGCTCGGGGAGGGATCTGGGGAAGGCGGCAGAGCTGCCAGGAATCTGCCTCCTGCCTAGAGGAGGAGGAGGAGGAGGAGGAGGAGGAGGATCTGCTCCCAGAAGGGCTTCCCTGGTGCCCCCTGCGAGGGCCAGGGCATGAGGGCTGCCTTCTGACGGGGCCGGCTGCAGGGGTGTGCAGCCGGGTGTGCAGGCAGGGGTGCCCGGGCTGTCCTTCCCAGCAGGGTCCCTACACCCCAGGGGGCTGTGTGCTGGGGCAGGGACTCTGCCGCCTGCCAGGGTCAGCACTCAGCCTGCCCGGGGAGCTCCCCACGGCTGTGGGAGAAGCTGTGGGGGGAAGGAGAGACCCCACCAGGGCAGGCTCCTTCTGCTCTCCAGAGGCTGCTGCGTGGATCAGGGATGCTCACAACTCCAGATCACTCTGAGGTCTTTTGCAGAGGTTCCTTCTGAAGAAGGATATCAAGGCTGCTTTTACTTGAAATGCAAAGACCTTTTCTTTGAGATTTGTTTTTTGGTTGGCTGGGTGGGCATTGCTAGATATTTTTCTCCACTCTAGTGGAATAACTCAGATCTCAGTTGTCTTTAGGATTCTCAGTCGCTCCTGAGCCCCTGCACCTAGAGAGCTGCCCTGGGCCGTGTCCTGCTGCCAGGAGGGGTCCGCAGGGAAGAGCTGAGCACAGGGCGGGTGGGATGGGGGCTGGCAGCACTGACAGGGAGGAGATAAGGGGACAGAGAAGCGCTCCAGGCAGGGACAGCTGCAGGAACCAGAGATATGGGCATGAAGGGAGAGGGAGTTGCTGCCAGGAACGCTGTGGGAGGGGGGATTCGGGCACCTCCCTGCCATTCCCTGCAGTGCAGATGCCTTCCATGGAGCAACCCCCTGATCTCCCCCCTGTCCAACACAGCCTCTGCCCTCAAGGTCATGGGGCACCTGCCCAGCGGCGTCACCCTTGAAGAGGAGAAACTACCCAATACCCAACTGCCTGTCCCTTTCTGCCTCCAAGAACACGAGCAATGTGGTATTTCTTCATTTTCCCCCTCCTGTATCTGCTCCCCTTACTGTCATCCCTGGACTTGCTGGGATGGGGGTGGTGGGGTTAAGCTGCAGTTTTGAGCCCAACCCTGTGGGTCCTGCTGTGCAGATGTGTCCATGGGAGTAAAGTTTCCTCATAATCTGTGGGTAAAACAAAGGACCCAATTCTCTCTTCAGGACACCTCCATTTTAGGACATTCAACTCTTGCTCTGAGGGGTTCATGCTGGGCTGCAGGTTTCTCTCCAGGTGGGCACAGCTTTCCCAGGACATCTCTGTGTTATCCAGCAGCCCCAGGGAGGAAACACCTCAGTGCTAAGGCCATGGAAATGCTGCTGGGTGTCTGCACACAGGCAGCTGCAATGAGCCCTCTGTGTCCCTGGCTGGGAGGGGAGAGCTGAGATCCTCCTCAGGTGTGATGAGAGGGGCTGAGGGCTTTGGAGAGCTGTGCTTGAGACTGGATTCCTCTAGTTCCAGCAGTGCCCTGTTTCCATCATCCAGCTCAAAACGGTGCCAGCAAAGGGTAGATGAGACCAGGGCTGATGGACAGAGCAACTCTCCTCACTCTGAATTTCAGGACAGCCCCTTGGTCTCTCAAAACATACAATGTTTCAGTAGGAGTTCAGCAGAAATGCCATAAATTTCTGCCTTAAAACCACTCCTCATGTGTAGTGGTGCAACAAAAACGGTTTAAAAAATCCAATATCCCCACAGCTATGCCTTGCAGTAAGGTGAATTGGGAGCAAAACCGCTGAACATGAGTGGATTTAATCTGTGATCACACATGTTCCGATTTATCTATGGCTGGCAGGACTGACTCCTCCAGAGCTCACAGTAGAACTGGAGGACTTGGTTAAAAGGGAGAGGCAGTCACTGAGAGATATGAAGTAGGTTTTATCTCAGACAAGACTGCACTAACATTTCAATGTCTTTTCCTCCATGGACAGTGCCCAATGACCAGTGGAAGCAATTTTTCAACAGCAGCTCCATCACCGAGTTCCTCCTCCTGGCATTTGCAGACAGACGGGAGCTGCAGCTCCTGCACTTCTGGCTCTTCCTGGGCATCTACCTGGCTGCCCTCCTGGGAAACGGCCTCAGCATCACCGCCATCGCCTGCGACCACCACCTCCACACCCCATGTACTTCTTCCTCCTCAACCTCTCCCTCCTCGACCTGGGCTCCATCTCCACCACTCTCCCCAAAGCCATGGCCAATGCCCTCTGGGACACCAGGGACATCTCCTACTTGGATGTGCTGCACAGCTATTTTTCTTTTCTTCTTGATACAGCAGAGTTTTCTCTTCTCACCATCATGGCCTATGACCGCTACGTTGCCATCTGCCAACCCCTGCACTACGGGACCCTCCTGGGCAGCAGAGCTTGTGTCCACATGGCAGCAGCTGCCTGGGGCACTGGGCTGCTCTATTCTCTCCTGCACACTGCCAACACATTTTCCCTACCCCTCTGCGGAGGCAATGATGTGGACCAGTTCTTCTGTGAAATCCCCAGATCCTGAAGCTCTCCTGCTCAGATTCCTACCTCAGGGAAGTTGGGCTCCTTGTGGTTAGTGCCTGTTTAGCATTTGGGTGTTTTGTTTTCATTCTTTTTTCCTATGTAGATCTTCAGGGCCGTGCTGAGGATCCCCTCTGAGCAGGGACGGCACAAAGCCTTTTCCATGTGCCTCCCTCACCTGGCCGTGGTCTCCCTGTTTATCAGCACTGCCATCTTTGCCTACCTGAAGCCCCCCTCCATCTCCTCCCATCTCTGGACCTGGTGGTGTCATTTCTGTACTCGTGGTGCCTCCAGCAGTGAACCCCCTCATCTACAGCATGAGGAACCAGGAGATCAAAGATGCCTGAGGGAACTGATAACAGGATGAATTTCTGAAACAATAAATATACCTGTATTTTGTGAATAACTTGAAATGTAACTCATTACAAAGGAGGGCACAGTATGTAGGTTCTGTTGGGGTTTGGGGAGTTGATTTTTTTGTTTGTTTGTTTGTTTTACTTTACATAATATTCTCTACAAAGAAGTGTGATTATTTGTCGCTTTTATAATTTGGCATCTATCAAGATTTGTGTGACTGAGAGGTTTGTAAATGAGGACCCATGCTCTCTTTGTGTTTAAACAAAATAAAGGATACTGCAGCGATATATTTCTCTGAGATCCTTCCTCCAAGCTGTTCTCTGATCTACTGGGTCAGTGCTTGTGTGCAGAGGTGGAGGGGAAAAACATCTTGGCATAGCAGTGCTTCCAGGAAGCAAATGCACTTGATCTTTCCTAAGCTGCTGGTTTTAAACTTCCCCTTTCTGCTCCTGAGCCCTTTTATTGGCTATGATCTGAGAGCTTCTGTGCCGTGGTCACAGTCCCACGATGTGACAGTTCTGTGACCACAGGCAGGGACAGGCAGTGGGCACTTCTGTGACAGAGCTGGCCTTCAGGACAGTGTTTCCATCAGACAAGGGGATCTCCTCAGGGCAATGCAGGAAGGTTTAGGTCTTCTTCCAGAGTTGCTCTCAAGAGCATACCCAGGAAATTACCCAGAAGAGAAACCACCAGTGAAGACTGAAATGTGTGAATGCAGGGTGGGGGCACACAGCAGTGTCCTCACACATTCAGGCTCCTGTGAGAGACCTGAAGGCCCAGCAGAGCAGGGGCTGGGCTGTGCCCATGTGCGCTGGGCACCCCGGGGAAGCTGCCCCAGGGCAATCACCACAGACCAGCACATAGCAACCACCATTTCCAGCATGGTCCTCTCACCCCAGCTCAGAGAGGCTGTTTATCTGTCTTCAGAGGGACACGGAGGATTAGGTCAGAAGTCAAATTGTCATTGTGTCTCTCTGCTCCATCACCCTTTCTTGGCTGTCTGGCCCCTGCCTTCAAATGCACAGAATGAAAGGAGCTGCCCTGGGGAGCATCTCACCTGAGCACTCAGAAGGGGTTCTGCAAGCATGAGTGACACTGCTGCCCTTCAGAAGAAGGCATTTCCCACCTTTCAGAAGGCACAGAGCACATCTAGGGAGTGTGAATGCACTCAGAGGCACACATACCTTCACTTTCACCTCTCCCAACTTCCTTTACAATTGATTGAAGCAACTAACAGAGAAGCAAAAGTTCTTCCTCGTAGGTACCACCTCTGCTCACAGCAGTGTCAGTGCTGGTTTTGGCACCTTTTGCAGGTGCTGAGTGTTTCCCGCTGGTGGCCACATCCTAAGGTCAGTACCGGGCTGTGTGCCACCCACTTCTCTCTGCAAGATTCCCAAACTGGCAGGTCTGTGCTGAGAAGGCAGCTGCACCCTGGCTAGGGGTATTGATGTCATCTACGGTCATCATCTCATTCCTGTCCCAGATACAGTGCTGTGGCCCCAGTAGAGTGGGCCACCTCTTCTGCGATTTCACTGGAGCTCTCTGTCTTGGTTTGGGCTGAAATAGAGTTAATATTCCTTTTCAGGGACTAGATGAGTGCTGTGTTTTGGATTTAGCTTTGGGTTTGTAATGGGAAAAATGCTGATAGCACACTGATGTTTTCAGCTGCTACCAAGACTTCAAGGACTCTCCGACTCCTCATGTCCTGCCCGTGCGCAAGGGCACAGGAAGCAGGGAGGGAAAACGGACAGAGCATCAGACCCTAAATGGCCAGTGGAATATTCCATATCATGGAATGTCATGCTCACTATTTAAAGGAGGGGTGGTTGGGAAGGAGCTCTCTCACTTACAGGATTGTGATTGCGGGATCTTGGTATCTCGGGGTCGCTGGCCGGGAACGGGATGGATATTGGTTAGCAGGTGGTAAGCAATTACGCTGTACATTGCCTCTTTATATATTTCTTTTGTTTTCCCCCTATCATGGTCATTGTTCTCATTTTATTGCCATTATTAAACTGTTCTTATCTCAGCCTGTGAGTCTCCCTTCACCCCTCTAATCCCCTCCCCCATTCCCAGGTGGGGAGGGGGAAGGGAGGGTGATTAGCTGCGGTGGTTGGCTGCTGACCAGGCCCAAACCACGACACTCTCTGCAGTGACACCATGACAGTCCTGCTGTTCGCGGTCACACCCTTCTTCTGAGATCCAGTCCTCACCTTCCTCTGAGGGTAGGCTGAGGGACTTGAGCTTCTTCAGCCTAGTGAAGTGGCGGCTCAGGGCACTGTAGCAGTAGCCTGCAACTGCTTAAAGGGTGGTTTCAGAGATGATGGAGCTTTTCTTGGTAGTGGGAAGAGAAGGAAAGCTCCACAAAGTGCAACTTGGAAAATTCAGTCTGGATGTGAGGGAAGGAAATCTCACTACAAGGGTTGCATTGTGGCATAGAAGGTGCCCAGAAGGACTCTCAAAAAGCCCACAGCACTGTTTTTCAAGGAGCAGCCAGCGAGGGTGGAGAGATGTCAGTGAAGGTACAGAAATGCTAGGGTGACAGCTCGGTGGGAAAGCAAGATGGATGTCAAAATCCTGAAGGGAAAAAGGTGCATAAAGGGGACAGTAGAAGGGAGCCTGCAGTAGTGGTGGCCAAGGGCTCTGGAAGGGCTGAAAAGGCCACACAAGAACAAGCTCTTTGTCCCCTTGACTATGGCAGTTGCCTCTGTCACTGAGACCTACCAGGATAAATCTTATTTTGAGGCTCTGGAATTTGTTTCATCCTCTCCCCATCTTGGGGAAGCTGGGGGGTTTGCAGTTTCCCTACACGTGGCATTGCTCACCCTCACACCCCACTGCCCCCAGGAAGAGCCCTGACCCACACGTGAGGGACAAGACCTGCCTTCACAGGGCCTGGGGGTCAGGGCTTGGCCTTTCTGCTTCACAAAACAAAACAAGGGGTTTTTCAGCTTTACAGCCACCTGCACAGTGCCTTTGCCTACCTGCAACCACAGCCTCCAATTATCTGCTCTAACGAGCCCATGGGGAGGCTTTGTCAGTAATGGCCCTCAGTGGGGCCAATCAATGCTTCAAGGTACTTTGGGTTTTCTTCTGACTTTGACTTCTTGAGTATTTTGCTCAGTCTCCTCTCAGTATCTGATGCTCCTGGACTCAGGGCCAAACACACCATGGGGCTCATTAAAATACAGAATGTCCTAACATGCCATGCATTTTCCTGTTATTTTCTTGAAGTCTTCAAGACTTCTACAGCTAATTGAATAATTTTGCCATGTAGTTAAGGAGGAACATTTCCAAAGATATCTAATAAAAATGATTCTTCATTATAAAGAGCATTTTATATTAATTTCACTTTAGAGAAGAGGTGATAACAACATTCTGTTTCTGATATTGATGCAGAATGTCTCGTCGGGAGGTCTGGACAGTCCCTTGGGGTCCAACACAGAATGGACAATCCTCCTCCTCATTGCCCAGTCTCACTATTTATAATATTGACCCCCTGGGACTTGCATCACTTCTCCTTACATCAGCCTTCTCCACTGATCTCTGCAGCTGGATGTTACAGGTCCTTTGCACCAGCTCCCACTGCTGTCCTTAGAGAACTGGCTGCCCACAGGCACAGAAGGGTTTTAGTTCCTTGGAAACAAAGAAATCTAAAGTATGATAAAGCTTCATCAACAGTAAAACCACTTCACGAGCATATGCTAAGTACAAGATATTGCAAATGAGGTTGCCTTCTGCAAGGTCTACTGTCAGGAAAAATACCTTAGGTAGCTAAGTACACAAAGATAGGTATAAACAAAATTAAAGTGTTGACTAAGGAAACAACGAGGCTGTTGAAAGATTTTACTCCCTCGAGTTCAAAACAAGCACAGGTGAGAGTTATCTGAAGGAACAAAGAATAAAGGGAAGGAGAAATCTGGAGAATAATGGAAAGGTCCTTTGCCTCAGGGGTCTGCATCTGAAAAGGTGACATGAGAAATGTTAATTGTATCCTGGACAGGTGCAAATTCATGAAAGATTAGAGAAATTAAGTATGTGGTAAACCAGGCAGGATAGTGGCAATGACGTTAGACTGGAATATGGATATTTCTTTGGCATATGCCTGTTAAGAGGTCATGGAATTGGTAGAGGCTTCTTGTGGGAGAGGACAAGCCAATGTTGCAGCCAACTTGAAAGATCCCACAAGGGCCACCCAGGGAACCACAGGCTGTACAAGCTCTCTTTGGTGAGGAGTGTGCCGTCAGTTAGAGTCCTCTTGGGTGACGTTCCTGGGCACCTAAAAGAGAAGAAAATGTCCAAATGCAGTCGCAGGGACTGTCCAAGGGTAAATCATGCCCCGCCAACCTGATTGCCTGCAGGATGAAGTAACTGTTTTTGTGTGTGACATAAGAACAGTGGATGTCAGGTACCTCCAATGCAGCAAGACATTGGCCATGATCTCCCTCAATATTCTCGTACCCACGTTAGGCCATTACAGTCTGGGTGGGTCAACAGACAGAGAGGTGAAAACCAGTTGGAGGCTCAGGCTCAGAGAGCTGTGGTGAAGGGGTCATACCCTACCTGGAGGCCAGTGGGAGATACTGGGGCATTGTGGGGCAGCACAGAAAAATCTCCTGGGATCTGGGCAATTTAACAACTCTATCCATGACCCAGAGGAGGCAATTCTGACAGTGTTTGTCAATGACAGTAAATTGAGAGGACCATTCCTGTGCCCTAGGGATGCCATTCCGATGAAACCTGGCATATGAGAGGACAGTCCTGTCAGGAACTTCACAAGACAAAAGAAGGAAAATGTCCAGGTCTAGCCCCTGGGAGAGAGTGACACCCTGTAGTGACGGCAGAAGGTGTCTGCCTGGATGAGGAGCAGCTCTGTAGACAAGTCTGTGGTTTTGCTCAGGTATAGAAAGCAAAACATGATCCAGCAGTGATCAGCCCAATCCAGCATGACCTGGTTGCAAAGGCAGCCAGCAGTGTCCTGGAGTGTTTAAAGAGGAGCCCTGCCAGAAGAGTGAGGGGAGTGATTTACCCACCACTCATCACTCGCCAAACCATCGGTACATTGTTGTATCAATTTTGGTTCAAGTGTGCTGGGACTGGCTGGGATGGGGTTAACTTTCATTGTCACAGCCCTTATGGTGGCTTGTTTTGCATTGGAGCCTAAACCAGCATTGAAAACACAGCATTGTTGTGGTTATCGAGGAGCAATGCATGCACAACATCACTGTGTTTTCTCACTCTTTTTCCTTCCTGTCAATAGCTGCAGGTGGGCAAGAAGTTAGGGGTAGATGGGACACAGCCAGGACAGCTGACCCCAACTGACCAAAGATATTCATAGAATCATTGTATCATAGAGCAGCCGAGCTTGGAAAGGTCCAACCTTTTCTGAGAAAGGGAGCCTACATGAGACTACCTAGCACCCTGTCCAATTGCTTCTTGAAAACCTGCAGTGGTGGGGACTCCACCACATCCCTTGGGGAGTTCCTTCCAGTGAATGACTGTCCTTAGCCCTTTGGCCTGTCTCCAGTCTGCCTGTGGATTTCTTTCATTGTGGGGACCAGAACTGCACACAGCACTCCAGCTGTAGCCTGACAAAGCCTGAGCAGAGTGGGATGATCGTGTCCCTGTGCCTGCTCGTAACGCCCCTGTGGATGCAGCCCAGGAGCCTATTTGCTGTTGTTGCTGCAGCGGGGCACTGCCGAGCCTCTTCAGCTTGCTGTCCACCAGGAACCCCCAGGTCCCTCTCAGCAAGGCTGCTCCCCAGCCACACACCCGCTGGCCTCTACTGGGCTCTTTGGTTGCTCTGACTCAGGTGCAGGACTTTTGACTTGTCTTTGTCTCGTGGTTCATATTGTTCTTGCTGGCCCATTCGTCCAGCCTGTGCAGGTCTCTCTGTAAGATGACTCTCCCTTCTGGCATGTCCACCTCACCACCCAGCTTAACGTCATTAGCAAACTTGCTGAGGGTGTTTTCAATCCCAACATCCAGATCATTTATGAAGATGTTGAACAGCATGGGACCCGGTACCAATTCCTGGGGGGATCCAATGTGCTACAGGCTTCCAGCCTAAGTAAAAGCATTGATCACCACCCTCTGAATGCAGCCTCTGAGCCAATTTCCTACCCATCTCTCACACCAACCCTTCAATCTCTGTCTTGACACTTTGTCCAGGAGAAGGATGTAGGAAACAGTGTTGAATGTTTGCTGAAGTCCAGGACAACAACATCCACTGATCTCCCCATGGCAACAGAAAATGTTATTTTGTTGAAGAAGATGATGATGTTATATTGACATGATTTGTACTTGAGCAATCTATGCTGGATTTTCCCAATCACCTCCTTCATTTGGTTTATGATAGTTGAAAGGTTTGCTGTACCAATCCCCAATACAGTTTTCATTGCCTCTTCTCCCAAGTCCATGATGGTTTGGAGGCTCCCCCAGCATCTGACCCCTGCCCAGACCCAGCTGTGGCCCATGCTGGTCTTTACAGACAGCCCTGCTCCAGGGTCTGCCGGGGTCTGGGCCAGGAGAGAGGCTGGGCAGGGCTGGCCGGTCCCCCCATACAGGCACTGAGACCAGCAGGACGATGGATATGGTCTCACAGAAAGACTCACCCATAAGTTGGGTGAGCAGCCAGTGCTGGAAATGGCCTGTGAGAGAGGCTGGGGGGAGATGAAGGCCCTGGGTCACATTCCTGGTCTGTTCATTCTAAAAAAGGGCACAGACCAGCCTCTTCTCTCCTGCACCTGCATGCCTTCAACCCTTCCACAAGCCCTGGCTC
Source organism: Tyto alba (assembly GCF_018691265.1). NCBI lineage: Eukaryota > Metazoa > Chordata > Aves > Strigiformes > Tytonidae > Tyto > Tyto alba. The sequence continues at coordinate 7,224,936 of NW_024881277.1, read as the reverse complement.
TGCACCACAAATCCCCTGGTGTGTCCTCACCCTGTGTGGTCATGCAGTACAACTTATACTCTGTTGTTTTTCTCTTCCTGCTACTTTCCACTCAAGCCCAACTTCTCCAAGATTTCCTCCTCCCCTGACCTCCTCCACCTCATTCCCCAGAAAAGCCCAGTCTGGGTTAGTCCCAAGGCAGGTTCCTGGCACTCCCCCACAGCCTCAGCCCCTCTGAAAGGCAGAGCAGCTCCTTGGGGGCAGAGAGGGGTTAGCCCCGGAGATGGGAGGCTTCAGTGACACAAGTAGAAGGATTCCAGTGGCACCCAGCATCCCATGCTCTCCTCTCCAGCACATCCTGAGGGCTCTGCAGCCCCTCCATGCCATCCCCCTCCCGTGACCTGCACAAGAGCCCTGGCCCTGGAGGTTCTCAGGCAGCTTCTGCTGCCACACTGTCAGAGAGGCCTGACCTGAGATGGTGCAGCCAGAAAGGTGTTTTCATTCCCCATTCATTCCTGCCCCGATCAGGATGGATCTAAGGCAAAAAGTTGTGAGTTCATGTATTCTGCTTAATACACATAGAGCTCCTTATTGAGACCAAGTCTCTGGGTTGCACAAGATGGTTGGATACTGAAGTAGGAGGGAAAGAATAATGCTATTTCTTTGAAGAACACATCATCACAACTGGAAAAACGAGGACCAAAATGTATAGAGAAGCAAAGGTATTCTTGGGCTGTCATGACATATAGTAGGGGTCATCTGCAGAGAAAGGCTGAGAGTCTATGGCTGCTGAAAAACCTCCGATCGGTTTCGTCAGGGCATCCTTGAGTTCCTGGTTCCTAATGCTATAGAAGAGGGGGTTCAATGCTGAAAGCATTCACTACTTACAGAAATGAAACTATCAGATACAGAGATGGGGAGAACATAGAGGAGGCCTTCAGGTAGGCAAACATGGCAGTGTGGATGAACAGGGAGATCACGGCCAGGTGAGGGAGGCACATGGAAAAGGCTTTGTGCTGTCCCTGCTCAGAGGGGATCCTCAGCACGGCCCTGAAGATCTGCAGATAAGACAGCATGATGAAGAAAACCCAACCAAATACTGAACAGGATGTAGCCAGGAGAAATCCTTAAACTGTTTTCTATCCAGGGCTCCACTTCTCAACCTGTTTCTTAAAATGGTTCAACTTTTGCCAGACATCTTCATTCAAGTATTGATTCAGTTGCCCACAAAGTGGTGACCACTGCCCGCAAGATACACAAGGGTAGATGAGGCCATGGCATGGGACTGGGAAATGTGTCCCCAGGCTGATGGGAGACTTTCTGGAGCAGGAGCTGGTGGACAGGCAGGGTGAGCCAAAACATCTCAGTCGAGACAGCTCATTTCTGTCCCTTGAGTAGATGAGGAAGCCTGGACAATTGCACCCAAGCTGCCCTGTGTGGGAGGCGAATAAGAAATGAGTGGGTCCAGATGTTGCAGAGCCTACTGGAAGACGTACTTGTAGCCCACATACAGTGGGATTAGTGCAGATATGACTATTCAAAAGAGGGTATTTCCTTTGTTTAGACTCTTTACATCCCTCTGTGAATTTAGGGAGCTTATAACTTCAGGGTGTGAGAAAACGTGAGTAATTATGGACAGAGTCTGGGTCAGGGCATTCTCTGCTTGACAAAAAATATATTTTCCTTTGGTGTAAGGGCATCTCCACGATAGAACTTGGACTTCAGAGCAGTTTAGGTGGACTTCATATGCAGAAGAGGAGTTCTGTTTTTGTTGTTTTTTTTTTTTTTTTTTTTTTTGTTGTTGCTTTTGCTTTTTTTTTGTTGTTGTTGTTTTTTTTTTGTTGTTTTTTTTTTTTTTTTTTTTTTTTTTTAATATTATTGAACTGGACAATCACTTGGTTTTGTTTTTTGGCAAGTAAGAAACATTCTTCTGTGTCTGTGTGCAGCTCATTTCCCAAGTACGGCATGTAGGTGTTGGTGTGAATGGGCTGAAACGTGCATCTACAGACCATCCTGGAGAAAGCTCAGATTGGAACAAAGGTGCTGTAAGTCACAGGGGGCTGGTGAGAGACGTGGGGTTGGAGGTAGGGACAAACACTGTCCAGAGAGTGTCTGACATACAGGGTCTTGACTTACATCCATATTCATACTTAATCAGGAGATGCTCTAGAATCAGTATCAATTGCAGTTGGGTGATGTCCCTTAGTGTGTAAGCAGGAAAATAAGAACTAATGGAAAAAGAGATTGTTTCTTATTAACATTTAATACTGAAAGCTTTTCACTTTGACTACACTTCTGAAACCACTCAAATTCACCACATAGGAACTGAGGAATTCAGTGATACTCAGAGACTTGGCTATTGAGGACGTTTTAGCTGCTTCTGGGCCCTCTGGTGCCCAGTTGCTGAACTGCAGATCCTGGAAAGGGATTGATCTGGCCTCTAGAGAAGTCGGAGTCAGCAGGAACCCTCCAAGTTCCTGAGGGTGTCAGTGATCACACCGAGGGCCATCACTGAAGAGCCCATGGAGGGAATGAGGAGACAAGGTTCCTGTCCCTGGGGGTGGTGAAGCAGGAAGGCAGAGGCACTGCTGCCAGCCTGAAAATCAAATGTTCAGGCGACTGTGAAAGCCCTTGATGTGTTTCCTCATGCAGGCTGTTCAAGCCCTGACCCCCATAGCCTGGGAATGGGGATCCTTCCCCTCAGGGGATGCTGAGGGCTCTTCCTGGGGTCAGTGAGATGTAAGGGGGTGTGATGCCAAGTGTAGGACAGCGGGAGGACTCCTCCCAGGCTGTGTGGAGGGTAGAGGAGGAGGCAGCAGAGCGTTGTGGCTGTAAGGAACTGGTGTGCTCTCAGGGACCTCAGTGGAAGAGACAGCAGCCATTATCAGAAGGACAAGGATTTCAGTTGTGTTGGGGGTCCCAGCCCCATCGGAGGGGACATTCCCACCACAGGCTGTCCTACACTTGCCTATGCCTGGGCCTGTTTCTGTGCAGAACCACCACCTCTGCTTCCCCATCTCACTCTGATCCCATCGCATCCCAAGATTTACTGGTAACACTCTGTCCTAATTCATTATTTGTTCAAACACAAAACTGTCATGTTCTCTTCTTTTTCAAATGGCTGTGAGTTCCCCATAACCTGTGGAACTTCTTCCAAAGGCCTGCTATTGCTCCTCAATTGTCAAAGTTATCCCTGAACCCAGCCTTACTTCAGTCATCTATATAGCTCCATGTCTCAGCACTGAACTGCACACCTTCTTCTCCTTCAAATCAAAACTCCACCACTCCCTTCACTACGATACACTCCCACTTCACTACGATACACTCCACTTCACTACGATACACTCCCACACCTCCCCTTGCCGCAGACCTCTCATCTTACTGTTTGTTACACACACACTGCCACACCCCCCCCACTCTCTCCCTGCACTCCCATCTGTCTCACACACCCTTCCTCTTCCCCTGCAGCGGTGGAACCTCAGCCCAGGAGGTTTGTGCATCCTCCAGGCTCCTGGATGTTTCCTGAGGCCCATCCAAGTGTGGGGAGTGAAGGAAGGAAAGAGAGGTGTCTCAGCCTCCCCATCAGCCCCAGGGCTGAGGGCCAGCCATGGCATGAGGAGACGGAGGCCAGTGTCTCCCTGTGTCCCTTGCTCCGGTCTCCCAGGCATCCTTATTGTCCCCTGCCAGCAAGCCCCTCTGGGCCAGCCCCTCTCCCAGGAAAAGACTCCTGGCCCAGGGGCTCCTTGGGCTTCTCCCATTGCCCCAGCAATAGAGAATCTTGATCCAATCTGGTGCATTCAGAAATAGATTTCTTCTGAGAAGAATAGTTGAAAAGGTAAAGAACATGCAAAAAGCCATCCAGAAATTGAAGGACGAGGAATTTCCCAGTTTAAGAAAATTGTCTTAATCAAAACAACATAAGATCTTAGGGTCCACAGACACAGACTCTGGTTACAAATTAAATAACTGCAGCTAGATATTGGCCAACCACAAGATTTAGAAAAAGAACAAAAGATTTTTGAAAATGAGCTAGAGAAAGATGGAACAGCATCTCGGTTTCTAGCAGAGGAACACATTTTCACTCACATAAGTGGCAATAAATGCAATGCCTTCACTGGAGTCTGGGAATTCAAGTGTCAGTCTTCTTCAAGTTCCACAGGTTCTTCCGGGAAGGCCCAGGTTCCTGTGGGCTGCCACCATGGATCCTGGTACCCTTGCCAGAACATTCTTGGGGATGACCCATAGTTAAAGTAACTAAGAATGTTCAGGTAGAATCTAATTAAGCTCATCCATGAGCTAATGCAAACCCTCTGAGCAGAGTGAAGGACAGTGAGTGCTGGCCTAACAGGAAGAAGGATGTAGATCTCTGGTGTAGGAACTGTCTTTCTCCTGCCATGACCAGTGCAGATTACGCTGGAGTTAAAGCCCCAGTCTAGCACCAACAGAGTGAAGAGCCACGGGCACAACTACAGACTGATTTTGTGGGACCTCTGCCAGTGACAGCTTGAAACACCAAATGCATCTTGGTAGTAGCACATCCTATTAGTAATGGACAGAAGCCCCCCTTGCAAAACCGGCATGGTTGCCACCACTGCAAATCTACTGTTTAACAGCATCATTTCTTGATGGGGTGTGTTGCACAGCACAGACTCTGATCTCAGCACGGCTTTGTCACAGTCATTATGCATCAGCTGACTCCTCATCCATCCCCAGACAGAGCTCCATGCATTCCTGTTGCCCTCTTCCAAAAAGGACAAGTTCCCCTTCAGGTAAAGGCCTATGGCATAATCAGTACCAGATGCCCAAGCACCCACAGTATCTCCAGGAGGTGGTTTGAGCCACCTTACTCCTCCAGTAGCTATTTCCATAAATTCTGGTCTCTCTATTGTCCAGTCCAGATTTAAGCTGTCAAAAATTTCAGACTCCCAGTCCTCTTCTACTCACTGTTGCTCTGGTTTGGTGTTTGCTAGTGGTTACACCCACTGACATACATACACACCAACGTGATATACACACACCTGTCTCACCAGTTGCTGGCCCTATCGAAGAACATTTGGAAGAGCAAATGACATCATCTACCCAGACTTGTGCAAGCCATTTGGCACTGTCCCACATGACATCCTTCTCTCTGAATTGGAGAGACATGGATTTGACTGATGAACCAATTGGTGGATAAGGAATTGTCTGGATAGTCGCACTCAAAGATTTGCGGTCAACACCTTGATGTCCAATTGGAGAAGTGTGATTAGTGGTGTTCCCCAGGAGTTAGTGTTAGGCCCGTTGCCGTTTAACATTGTTGGTGCCAACATGGACAGTGGGATCAAGTGCACCCTCAGCAAGTTTGCCGACGATACCAAGATCTGTGGTGAAGTCAACACGCTCGAAGGAAGGGATGCCATCCAGAGGGACCTAGACAGACTGGAGAGGTAGGCTCATGTAAACCTCCTGAAGTACAGAAAAACCAAGTGCAAGGTCTCGCACATGGGCTGGGACAACCTCATGCACAGAGACAGGCTGGGTGATGAGTTGGTTGAGAGCAGCCCTGCAGAGAAGGCAGCCAACCACAATGGGGGAGTGTCCGGAACTTGTTCCTCCTGCTCCATCGTGGTCCCTCTCTCACAGGAGACAGTCCTCCACAAACTTTCTCCGACATGAATTCCTCCCACGGGCCACAGCGTTCCCCACACTGCTCCGTCACGGGTCACTAACTTCCTCTGACTGGATTCCCTCCCACGGCTGCATCCCTTCCCGAGCTGCTCTGGCGTGGGACTCCCCCGCATGCTGCAATCCTCCCAGCACTGAATTACAGCAGCAGGGCTGCCTTTTCCCATGAGACCCCGGCCTTCTTCAGGCAAAGAACCTTGATCATCCGAGCAGGAACAACAGGCCACAAATCAATGTCTGCTCCACTGTGTATCTTCATGGGTGGCTGGGGGGGGCCGCCCTGTCGTCTCACCACAGGATACAGGAGGGTCTCTGCTCCGGCACACCTCCCCCTTCCTTTCTTCCTCTGTTCTTCCACTGACCTTGGTGTTCACGCAGCTGCAGCAACTCCTCCTCACAAGTCCGACTGCCTGTCACCACGTCCCTTCTTAAATACGTTATCGCAGAGGCACAGCTGATTGGCTCAGTTTTTCAAACAGAAGTGCAGCTGACTTGGAGCTGGGGGATCTTCGAGAAGCTTCTCACAGGGCGCCACCCCGATAGCCCCCCCCCTGCTACCAAAAATCTCCACCACTCACTCAACCCAGGACATTCCACCCCTCACCTCTGCAAATCATGTATTTAAGAATTAAGAGATCCAACATTCAGTACAGAAAATAGCAAACACATCAACATCAGAACAAAGATTAGGCAAAACCAGAATGAAATGAACTTCCCCACACCCAAATAAAACATAACTGACAAAATACTGAGACACAATACAGAACATCCACCCATAGTCCCTTCACCACACCTGAAAAAAACTTCCCCACAATTACAACTACAGACATTACAAAGATCATTCCACTAACGGAGTTCAGTCTGTATTTTGCTCGCTACCTCTCCCAATTAATATCCTTATCACATCGCAACCCTCTGCCCCACGTTGGGCACCAAAAACTGTCGTGGTTTGAGCCTACTCAGCAGCTAAATGCCACACAGCCACTCACCCACCCTCCCCCCACTTGGGAATGGGGAGGGAATCGGAGGGGCAAAGGGAGACTCGCGGCTTGAGATAAAAACAGTTTAATAACAGTAACAGAATAATACACTGATAGCAATATCAGTAGGTAATGTACAATACAGCTGCTCACCACCCACCGACCAACACCCACCTGCTCCCAGCCAGCAATCCCAAACACAAAGACACCACAGCAACACTCCCAGAGGTGGCAGCTTCTCCCCCCTCTCCTGCCTTTATATGGTGAGCACAATGTCACATGACATGGAATATCAGCCAATCCGGGCCCAGCCCTCCAGCTGTGCTCCCCCACACACAGGTGAGGGCACTAGGACCTGGGGAGCCCCTGGGGTCTCAGTGTGCTGCAGCACTCCTCCAGCTACTAAAACAAACAGGAACTCTATTCCAGCCCGAACCAGGACAGAAAGTCACTGAGACAGCTGATCCATTACACTGAGGGATCAGCAGATCTGCCAGAGACCTCTTAAAGTGCCTTCACCCACTACTCTATATACTAACAGTACCAAGATCACCTTTTCCTGAGGGTTAAACTTTTGGCTGAGGTGCTGCTTAAGACATGCAAACACAGAGCTGTCCCTGGGCAGTGTCCTGCTGCCAGGAGGGGTCTGCAGGGCAGAGCTGAGCACACAGCGGGTGGGATGGGGGCTGGCAGCACTGACAGGGAGGTGACATTTGGACAGAGAAATGGCTCCAGGCAGGGAGATCTCCAGGGAGCAGAGACCAGACCACCCCTCTGTATCCCATTCTGTTCAGCTGTACAGGAACAGAGAGAATATTTTGGAGAAATGGAATTTGAAAATGGCTCTTCCAGGCTTACAGAAGTCAAATTTCTTCTTCAAGTATGTTGTTAATTACATCATCCTCCAGTGGAGAGAGCTGTAAGCAGAGGGCACCTGTGTGGTAACCAGCAGGTCACTCAGGGCAGATCAGCTCTTCCGACTCTGCACTAGGGCACAGGGAGCCCTTTTCTCCCTCAGCTCTCTCCCATGTTCAGGGTGAGAGCCATGTGAAAGATGAGGATTTCTGCCACTTCAGAGAAGGTACCCTCACTCAGCAACAACTCAAACTTGAGATCACTACTAAAAAAGGAATGATGTTATTCTAAAGAAAGAGAAGTAATTCTGAGGGGATTTTCTGTGAAAAAAAAAAAAAAAAAAAAAAACAAACAAAACCATAGCTTGGGCTCAAAGAAGTCTGCTCTAACTTGTCAGTATCTGTTGGAGAACGGCTCAGAGACAAGGGTCATGAGCCCACCGAGCAATTGCACGATCAGAGCCTGTTCTAAGGGCTGATGCTGCCTCGCTGATGCTGGGCCTCACTAGGGTTTGCCTGCAGCTGCTCGCAGATGCTGATACATGAAGAATGTCAAGGACACTTCGGCCTTGTGTACCGTGGTGTGTCGAAAACAAGTTAAGAGGAATTAGAAATAGTGGTCTGAGAAACCTAGTGTTATGGTAACGGTGGCCTGAGAAACTTTGTGTTATGGTACCGTTGTGTATCGAAAACAAGTCAAGAGGAATTAGGAATAGTGGCATGAGAAACTTAGTGTTATGAGAAGCTTGTGCTGTTAGCTAACTGCAAGTAGGTGGACCGTGTGAATACGACCTTTAGAGCTTAAGCCAATCAGCTAGTGACTAGGAGGCATAATAATTAGCGCTGGCTGTATAAATATATGTACCCTGGTCCAATAAAGATATATGATGCTCTATCACCCACATTGAGTCCGTCTCGGCATGTCGTTCCTCCGCAGCTCCACAAGATGGCACCTGAACAGGGACCTGCACAGAAGAATAACACGGATGGAGCAGCGGACACGGAGAAGCGCCGGGTACAGCAGCGCCCGGGGACCGAGACTGGACGCGTAGAAGCGTCACATACAGCAGCACCCGGGGATTTGAGAGCGGACGTGGAGAAGCACCGGCTCCAGCAGCGCCCGGGTGATCGAGAGCGGACGCGGAGAGGTGCCGGCTACAGCAGCGCCTGGGGGGGTCGAGACCGGAAGCGGAGAAGCGCCGGCTCCAGCAGCGCCCGGGGACCGAGACCAGAAGCAGAGAAGTGCCGGATACAGCAGCGTCCGGGGGTCGAGACGGGAAGCGGAGAAGTGCAGGATACAGCAGCGCCCGGGGGATCAGAAACGGACACGGAGAAACACCAGATACAGCAGCGCCGGGGGATCAAGAACGATCGAACATTGGATCTCCGATGTGTCATTCCGAGGACCTGAACCAAGATAGAGGGTCGCTCTCTGCAAGGGCTACTGGCAAGAGCTGCAACTGGTGCCTTAATCACGGAGCATCAGCAACATGTCAAAGTAAGGGAACATTACTGTGCCTTAGACAGGGAGCACAGGGCCGACGGTGCCTTAATCAGGGGTGGGTCGGCGGTAACAGTACTGTGCCTTAGTCAAGGAGCACAGGACCGGAGGTGCCTTAATCAGGGAGCACCGGGCCGGCGGGAGTGTTACTGTGCCTTAGCCAGGGAGCACAGGGCCGTCAGTGCCTTCATCAGGGGTGTGTCGGCGGTAACGGTACTGTGCCTTAGCCAGGCAGTGCAGGACCGGAGGTGCCTTAATCAGGGAGCACCAGTTCGACGATATGGAACAGGAGGTAGCCCTGGATTTATTACAGTGCTTTTTAGAAAAACGGGGAGTAGATTGTGTAAAATCACTTGTGGGATTAGTAGCGTTATGACAGGTCAAAGGATGTTTTCAAAATCCTAATTCTCTTTTTGATGTCGAGGATTGGAGACGATTAGGTGATGTTTTATGGGATATGGTAATTGACAAGGATAAAGCTGCAAGGAAAATGATGAAACCGTGGAGGAAGGTGGTGAATAATATTAAGCGATATCAGCTTGAAAAGAACCTTGCAGCTGTGGCAACTACAAAGTTGGGGGGGAAAGTTCCACTGTTACCCCAGAAAGTGATGCATCCGGTTCTATGGTTTTTGACAGTGATCATATTCCTGTACCATCAACAGGAGTGCCAGTTTCTGTTAACATAAATAGGGGAAGTCTGGAGGCCAGCCCCACCCCAGTGCCCTTACAGTCATGCTCCCCCACCCCCCCCAACCTCGGAGGCGGGGGGGGAGAGGGAAGATGGCCTCCCAATGTGGTCAGATACAACGAAAGCACAGGGGTGGGTACGTCATGTTGACTGGCGGGAGATCATGCGCCAGGCGGCAGAGGATAAGCAATATGACATTGTTGGTACCCTCTCTGAGAATCTGGCATTTCCAGTTTGATTCAAATGGGCTGAAGATGGAGCCATTTATGGCAGCCATAGTCCATTGAATTGGAAAATGCTCTCGCAGTTGAGTAGTACTGTTAATGAGTCTGGGTTACATGGTGAACCCACGAAGCAGTTATTAAATTACATATGGGGGGGAACCCTTTTGTGTCAGGAAGATATTAAGGTTGTTATGAAAATGATTATGACCCAGTCTCAGTTATTGATATGGCAGGCCCACTGGCAACGACTCTGTGAAATAGCAGCTCAACAGCCCAGACAGCAGCATGACCCACTGTTTGGGGTAACTGTGGAACAGCTTATAGGAGTGGGGCGATATATTACCATAGACGCTCAAATGCAGCAAGGTCCAGATGTCTGCCCGGAGGCCATGCGGACAGCAAGGCTAGCCATAGCCGCAGTTAAAACAGCCCCCCCTTCTCCATCTTATATGGCAATAAAACAGGGACGGGACAAAACCTTTGCACAGTTCATTGATCGGGTAACCGCAGCTATAGAACAGGCAGAGGTTCAAGACTGGATGAAACCTGTGCTCCTCAGGCAATGTGTTTTAGAAAATACTAACCCAGCAACAAAGTCTATTATACTAACATTCCTGAGGATGTTAGGATAGAGCAGATGTTGGAATGTATGAGCAGGGTGCCTGTAGGCCCCCAGGCTATGTTGGTAGAAGCAGTTCGGGAGTTAGGGAGGGACCTGATTCAGGCCCAGCACCAAGCCTTTGCAGCCCTAGCCCCATTACGTCCATCTGAGAAGCAACAGCGACCACCGACGCGGGCCGTCCCAAGTGTTTTCGATGGGAAAGAAGGACACATTCGACAAGAATGCCCTGTTCGACGAGTCTGGTGCGGGAAGTGCAACATGAATAGCCATAACACCAGTGCATGTGGGCGATCAGGAAACACCCAAATGAGTGCGATGGGCTGCCGCGCAACGACAACAGTGGCAGCCCCTGCACAGCTAGACAACAGCCTGATACTGCCTCAGCAACAAGTTCCAGCATCTGCCAACAAGAATCCGTTCCTGCGAGTGCCCTCCAGCCAGCCACTAGAGGGAGCCTCGGCTTGGACCTGGCGACAGCAATAGATGTTACACTGATCGATCAACAACCGCAAAGGATTGCAACTAAGGTTAAGGGCCCAATAGTAATTAATGGACAGCCACAAGGTGCTTTACTAATTGGGCGATCATCAAGCAGCATTAAAGGACTGTTTATTCTGCCAGGAATTATTGATGCTGACTTTACTGGGACTATATGCATAATGGTACAGACTTTATTTCCCCCAATTCATTTTCCAGCAAACAGCAAAATTGCTCAATTAGTGCCTCTGCCCCAACTGACCAAAGAGATGGAGGCCTCCCCCACGGTTACCAGGGGAACCGCTGGCTTTGGATCAACAGGAGATTTGGCTCTGCTAACTATGGCAATGAATAGCTGTCCAGTGACCGACGTTACCTTCTGCTGAATGGGACACAGATTTGCCTTACTGTATTATTGGATACTGGAGCCGACCTCACCATTGTGGACAATAACCATTGGCCACCCAACTGGCCTTTGGTACCTATGGCTCGTGGGGTTGAAGGAGTTGGGGGACACTCATCAGTGATGCGCAGCAGAGAGCACATTCAAGTGATCATAGATGGGAGAGCCAATATGTATGTAACAGTTATGCCTCTGCCTCAAGGAGTTTATGGCCTAATTGGCCGTGATGTGCTGGACCAGATTGGTGTCATCCTGACTACCAGCGATCCTTTTCAGCTACGGTCACTGCTTCTAAAGCTTTCCGATCCCGTTGAAGTGTTATCAGACACCCCGGTTTGGATCAAGCAGTGGCCGTTGAAAAAGGAAAGCCTTGCAGCAGCGCATCAACTAATTGAGGAACAGCTGTCTCAGGGACATTTACGATTGTCCACTAGCCCGTGGAATACACCCATATTGTTGTCCGGAAAAAGTCAGGGAAATTTCGCCTCCTCCATGATCTGCGTGCGGTAAATGCGCAGATGCAGCCCATGGGAGCCCTCCAGCCCGGGCTGCCCAATCCATCTATGCTGCCTGAACACTGGCATCTACTCATTGTTGATCTGAAAGACTTCTTCTTTACCATCCAACTGCATCCAGAGGATACACAGCGCTTTGCCTTCACCCTCCCATCGATTAATCGTGAAGCACCGGCTCAGCGATTCGAGTGGACAGTATTGCCACAGGAATGAAGAACAGTCCAACACTCTGTCAACTGTTTGTAAGCAATGCCTTACTACCTGTCATAATTGCCTGGCCTACTGCAATATATATCATTATATGGATGACATTCTGATTGCTCAAGAATGCCCTTTCTCTCACCAGCAACATTCCTTTTTGACTCACGCTCTTCAAAAGGAAGGCCTTGTTACTGCTCCTGAAAAGGTTCAGTCTTCGGCACTGTGGAAATACCTTGGGTGGCTGTAACAGACTCACAAATACAACCACAGAAATTACAGATACAGCTTCATGTCCGTACCTTACATGATGCGCAGAAGTTGCTTGGAGACCTACAATGGCTTCGCCCTGTGGTAGGAATTGCCAATGATGAATTGGATGTCCTCTGACCTTACTCCAGGGGGTTGATCCCTCTCGCCCAGTGCACTTATCAGAGGAACAACGATCAACCCTGTCCCGAATTACAGACTACGTTACCCAGCGATGGGTTGACCGCCGAGATCCCCGGCTACCGGTAGACCTCACCATCTTAAATGGCCCATCCCAGCTCATCGGCGCATTAACTCAACACCAAAAGAAAAGGGGAGAAGGTCAAGGTACTGGAAGTGGTATACACAAGGCTACAGCCTCAAAATCCATTCAACAAAAACTGGAGAACCTAGCAGAATTAATTAGAAAGGGCCGAACTCGCATCGTACAGATTACGGGATCTGAACCGGGCAGCATACATCTCCCATCAAGAGGGAGTTGCTTGAATGGTGCATCAGACAATCGGAAGAGTTGCAAGCCAGCCTGCTAACTGCAGCTCAGGATATAGCAGTGACTCCAATCAAATCGCCAGTACTGCAATGGGTGAGCCAACACGACTGGATCATGCCTTCCAAACGCAGTGAGACGCCTCTATCAAACACCATTACTGCTTTCACTGATGCTGGAAAGAAATCTAAGCGTGCCGCCGTCACCTGGTTGGAGGATAAATTATGGCACCACCATGTTTTGTCAGCTCTTCCAGGGGACTCATTGCAAACGCTTGAACTGTCAGCAGTGGTTTGGGTCATCCTTTGATGGCATGATCAACGTCTCAATGTAGTAACTGATTCTTATATGTTGCAGGAGTCCTACACGTATAGAAGATGCACGACTCAGGGACTCAAAAAATCCCAGATTAAATGAACTATTTTGCCGACTTCAATCTGCTTTGCAACAGCGCCAGAATCGTATGCAGTCATTCATATAAGAAGTCATATGTGGTCCAAGGACTAGGGGAAGGAATCAAAGAGCAGACCGACTCGTCACCCTAACAGTGCCACTCAGCAACTTTGTCAAGGCCCACGAGGCTCATGCTACTTTCCATCAGAATGCAAAAGGCCTGAAAAAACAGTTTAATATAACCACTGAAGAAGCAAAGGGATTGTAAGAGCCTGCCCAGAGTGCAGCCATCATGGTCCGGCCTGGGAGTCAGGGTTAACCCCCGAGGGTTGGCCCCTGACCTCTGGCAGATGGATGTGACACATGTACCAGAGTTTGGTCGGTTAAGATATCTGCACGTCACAATTGACACATACAGCCCATTTGTATGGGCCACGCCCCAGACAGGCGAAAAGGTATTGCACGTAGTACGCCATTTGACGAGCTGCTTCGCTGTCATGGGGGTTCCACAGAAGATAAAAACGGACAATGGTCGGCTTATATTACTGAAAAAATAGAAAGTTCTGTCAGAGCTGGGGGGTTGTACACATGACAGGTTGTGTGGTTTAGGCCTGATTGTCAGCCAACCACAATGCAGCAGCTCTCTCTCCCTTCCCCTCCGGCAATGAGAAGGGACAGAGAGCCAGGCTTGGGGTTCAAGATAGGACTGGGATGGGGAAAAATCACCCTTTTATGATCACGAGCAAAAGGCAGACTCGTTAGGGGAAGAAAAAACCCATACATTTATTACAGACTAACAACAACACATAACAGAGTAGGACAGTGAGAAGCATTGCCACATCTTGAGAACACCTTCCCCCCACCCCTCCCTTCTTCCCGGGCTCAGCTCTGCTCCCGATATCTCTACCTCCTCCCCCAGTGGTGCAGGGGCAGGGAATGGGGGGTGCAGTCAGCGCTGCCACTTCCTTCATCTTCGGTGAGGGGAGTGTCTGAAACTTGTTCCCCCTGCTCCATCGTGGTCCCCCTCTCACAGGAGACAGTCCTCCACAAACTTTCTCGACTTGAATTCCTCCCATGGGCTGCAGCGTTCCCCACACTGCTCCGTCATGGGTCACTAACTTGCTCTGACTGGATTCTCTCCCACGGCTGCAGCCCTTCCCGAGCTGCTCTGGCGTGGGACTCCCCCGCATGCTGCAATCCTCCCAGCACTGAATTACAGCAGCAGGGCTACCTTTTCCCATGAGACCCGGCCTTCTTCGGGCACAGAACCTTGATCAGCTGAGCAGGAGCAACAGGATAAATCAATGTCTGCTCCACTGTAGATCTTCATGGGTGGCAGGGGGGGCCGCCCTGCCGTCTCACCACAGGATACAGGGGGTCTCTGCTCCGGCACACCTCCCCCCTCCTTTCTTCCTCCGTTCCTCCACTGACCTTGTTTCATGCAGCTGCAGCAACTCCTCCTCACAAGTCCGATGCCATCACCACGTCCCTTCTTAAATACGTTATTGCAGAGGCGCAGCGATTGGCTCAATTTCCCAAACAGAAGTGGAGCTGACGTGGAGCTGGGGGAGCTTGAGAAGCTTCTCACAGGGGGCACCCCGATAGCCCTCCCCTGCCACCAAAAACTCCACCACTCACTCAGGACACAGTTATTCCCCATTCTCCAACTGGGCAGGCTATAACTGAAAGATCACATCAGACAATTAAAATATATTTACAAAAATTCCACGACGTCAAAAATATCCAAGAGAGAGTAGCTAAGGCACTGTTTGTGATGAATTACCTTTGCATTTTTGGAGATTCAGATGTAGCGCCGGTTAAGAAACATTCTGACACCTCGGGAACAACAAACCACAGGGCATGAAAGTCTATTATAGAGACCTATCCACAGGGAAGTGGGAGGGACCTGCTGAGGTCCAGTTCCTTGGTAAGGCTATATGTGTGTTCTTACTCCCTCAGGCTCCCAGTGGATTCCTGCCAGGTGGACTAAGGCCGCTTTGGACGTTGGACACTCGAAGTTCCAGACTGTTAAATTTCCTTGGGATAACTGAAGCAATGTGGTGGTTTCTGTTACTGGTTTTGGGGGCGCGAATTCGATTGGGGTTGGGATAAGGAGAACCGTGTTCGATCCAAGAGAAAATGTATGGGTAACATTAGGCTGAGCCGCAAACACTACCACCTTTTGCACTAGTCTCGCCACCCAAGTGTGCCCTTTCTAACATGCTTGGTAGGCATCCCCCTGAACGGTGCCAACTGGGGTTCTCTAAACCAAACACTTGCGGAATATGCCCAACGCTGGAACCAATCCAGGAACTGGTATAGGGCTTTTGCATCAAACATGAGTAGCTGGTTTGACAAATATGATTCTTGGGCTAACCGCCTGCCCATTGGCCCACGCCCCCAGGAACTTGAACTAGTAGACTCACTGAATGCCTCTTACTGTGTTTTCCTAGATGCGTCTAAATACCCCTGCAGTGAAGGGAACCGGTACCCTTGCAAGGTCACAGTAGGAACTGAGGTATCCTCACAAGGCAGTAGCGCCTGTTGGGGAAATTGGTGTAAGTCAATCAGCCGAAACAGGCTGCATCCAGCCCCTGGTACTACCACGCCCAGGAGGTTACCTCCTGGCCTATTTCTCATTTGTGGTGATCGGGCATGGCAGGGGATCCTTCCGACCCACTGGAGGGCCCTGCACCATTGGGCGTCTCAGTTGGCCTTACCCCATCATCACCCTAATAAAACCCATCCAGTCCGGATATAGATGCGCACTAAAGACCCTCACTAATGCCTGTGATGACAATGTCAGCTTATGGAACAAATGGGAAGCAATATTCTCTTCTTTCTTTGTCCCAGGTGCTTCTGCTGCCCAAGCGCACCGACAGTTAGAGAAATTATCTTGCTGGGTGGTAAAACAGGCAAATCTTACCAGCACTGTACTTTCAGGCCTAGCCGAGGGTATGAACGAAGTCCAGCATGCCATATTACAAATCGAATGGCCATTGATTTCCTACTCTTGGCGCATGGTCATGGCTGTGAGGATTTTGAGGGTATGTGTTGTATGGATTTGGAAGACAAATCGAGGTCAATTCATACGGAACTTAAACAGCTTGTAGAACATACCCGAAAGATAAAACAAGATGTGGGGTTCTTTGGACTAGACGGACTCACTAACTGGATGGGATTAGGTGGTGGTTAAAAAGCCTTTTCCAAAGTTTGCTTCTTATTCTGATCTTTGTCATTATTGGGCTTGCATGTTTAAGTTGTGCTTTATCATGTATTAAGAAAATCTTTGAACAAACGTTGGGGCAGGCTCTGCTCGTACAAAAAGAAAAAGGGGGAACTATTGGAGAATGGCACAGAGACAAGGGTCATGAGCCCACCGAGCAGTTGTACGATCAGAGCCTGTTCTAGGGGCTGATGCTGCCTCGCTGATGCTGGCCTCACTAGGGTTTGCCTGCAGCTGCTCGCAGCTGCTGATACATGAGGAATGTCAAGGACACTTCGGCCTTGTGTACCGTGGTGTGTCAAAAACAAGTTAAGAGGAATTAGAAATAGTGGCCTCAGAAACTTCTGTTATGGTAACGTGGTCTGAGAAACTTCATCTTATGGTACCGTTGTGTATTGAAAACAAGTTAAGAGGAATTAGAAATAGTGGCATGAGAAACTTAGTGTTAGAGAAGCTTGTGCTGTTAGCTAAGTAGGTGGATCTGTGAATATGACCTTTAGAGCTTAAGCAATCAGCTAGTGACTAGTAGGCATAATAATTATCTGTCTGTATAAATATATGTACCCTGGTCCAATAAAGATATATGATGCTCTATCACCCACATTGAATCCGTCTCGGTGTGTCATTCTCCGTCGCTCCACACATGCATGTGACAATAAACCAGCCACAAACTGGAACCAAAAAGTGGACGAATAGACAAAAATGAGGAAAATAGACATGAAAAATTCTTTAGACCCACATGGTATCTATTGGGAGAATGGTTACATCAAAAAAGAAAAGATCTCTGGCCTACTGCTTTTGCCTGTATATATCTGGGTTTTCACAGGTCTACTTTTCCATTGTGCTTTGATCTTTCCCACAGCAGGGCAGGAAGCTCAAGGATGTTCAATAAGGTGCCTGTGTTTCTCACAGGCCTCTGTTATCTAAGCACAGACATTCTACCTGTCAAGCACACAGAGGTAAACCACAATTAGTGTGATATATGTGTTTTTTGGCACCCCAGCTGCAAGTCACTTGAGCATATTTACAATCCTCGGCAATTTTCCATTCTATTCCCACAACAGGGCAACCTAATAAAAGCCAACAGCTACCTGCAGAGATGGTGGAGCCAAGCTCTTCTGCAGTGGCCAATGATATGACAGGGGCACCAGTCACAAACTACCTTTGGGGAGCTCTAGGCTGAGCCTCAGGAGAAATAGAATGGACTAGGAGGAGCATTGCTGTGATCTCCACCTTTGGAGTGCTTCGGGTTTCAGCTCTACAAAGTCGCAGCCAGCCTGGAGGCTGGACTAAGAGACCCCTAGAAGTCTATTCCCCACCATCTTTCCATGAGCCTGTGCCTTGCACACACCCTACAAGAAGAGACTAAGATGGAGGTGAGGGCCTCTATGTCATAGGACAATTCAGGGTAAAAGGGAGCTCAGGAAGCCTCGAGTCCAATGCCCAGCTCAAAGCAGGGCCAGCTCTGAGGTCAGACCAGGTAGCTCGGTAAATGTCAACATTCACATAGAGAGTTTACACATGAGCCAGGCATCTAAGCCACCATTACAGAATTGAAGATGAGACATTTGACCATCTCCCTGAACACAGCTATCAGTATGCCACCCTCCTGAGATTCCTGGGAACATCCACCTTCTTGTGCAGAAGATTCTTCTGTAAGATTCCTGGCACATCTCCAGACCAGGGGGTGCTCTAGGCCGTAAAAAAGAAAGAAAGTCTGACTTGGGTACTATCAACTTAATTGCTAAAAGAGAGGGAGATGGAGGGATCTCAGAGCTTCCATGTTGCTGCTGAAGATTTAAGCCTCTGAAAAAGGAGCTCAGAATGAAAGTTTTGAACTAACATACCTTTTTGATCATTTCACTTGTGAAGGCTCTGCTCCCCACATCCAGTCACTGGTACCCAGATACCTGCCCGCTTTTCCTTCTTCTCCTCCCCAAACCTGACCAAGTGATGAGAAGAAAGGAAGCAGAAAGGCCCTAGGCCTCTGTGAATCAGTGGGGGTCTGGCACTTGGAGGCCACAGTGTCATTTCATTGTACACCCCGTAAAGAACCAAGCTGGGAAGTGAGACTGAAAGCCCAAATCCACAGGTTCATTGACAGGCAAGGCTGTGTCCGTGGCTGGTCTGGAAACCAGTACACCTCCTGCGTAGTCAAGCTGGTGTTGAAACTCTGGCTTGGGCTTCAATGGTCTCCTGGGCCCAGGGACAGAGGTGTGGGCCCAGACCCGAGGTTGGGCTGCCAGGGCCGATGGAGGCCTATGGATGCTCTCAGTGCCCTGACACTGCACCCACGGGATCCCCCCTGGCAGTGCCCTCGAAGCCAAGTTCTCCTTCCCTGAAGTCCAGGGCCTGTGCTCTGCTCCTCTCCTTCCACATCCCTGGGGATCTGGGAGACCAGGATTTCATGGTCACACCCTGACAATGGTATTCACATCCCTGACCAGTTCTTTTGGGAATACCAGGTCCAGGTGAGCAGACTGAAAGGACTATTTGCCATCTGTGCTAAGAATATTTCCACAAACTCCACAAGAAACGTCCTGGGTGGTTTGCATGCTGCTGTCCCACATGAGCAGTGAATACAAGGAAACTGTGTCCTCCAGAAGACCAGGTTGTGTGATCCACTGATTTCCTGCGATCATTCAATTAAGACATTGTTGACTCCTCACTCTGGCTCTATGACCTGTAAATGGCTGGGATGGAGTTGATTTTCTTCATAGCAGCCCATAGGGTGATGTGCTTTGGATTTGTTACTAAACCAGCACTGATAACACAACAGTGTTTTGACTGTTGCTGAACAGCCCTTGCAGAGCATGAAGGCTTTCTCTTTTTCCCACTCTGCCCCTGCGCAAGTAGGCTGGGGGTACACAAGAAGTTGCAGGGGCACAGCTGGGACAGCTGACCCCAAAGGATCAAAGAGATTTTCCATTCCATATGATGTCAGGCTCAGAAATAATAAAACAAAACAAAACAAACAAAAACATCCCCAACCCCCCCACACTAAAAAAAACAAAAACAAAAACCAAAAAAAAAAAAACAGGAAAAGAAAACAGAACTCAATGGAAGTAGAAAAAAGGGGAGATTTTCATAGTCATGGCATTTGTCTTCTGAAGCCCTGCTTTCCTAGGAATGACTAAACATCTGCTGCTGATGAGACATAGTGCATGAATTCCCCATTTTGCTTTGCTTGCACACACAGATTTTGCTTCACCTATTAAATAGTCTTTGTCCTGACCCATGAATTTTCCTGCTTTTGCACTTCCAATTCCCTCCCATGCCCTGCTGGGGTCGTGGGAGGCAAGGGGAGTGAGCAAATGACTCTGTGGGTGCTTAGCTGCTGCCTGGGGCAAACCAAACTGAACACCTACCACAGTGTCATCATTTCTGGTTTCTCCTTTGACCCACACACATCTCGATATGAGCTTTCCCTCTTGTCCTGTTGAGTGGGCTGAGTGAGTGAGCAGCTGGGTGGCTGTCTGGCTGCTGGTCAAAGTTAACACACCACAGGACCACATCAGGACTGCTGGTCCAGTACGGGGTTCCCCAGCACAAAAGATCCTGACAGACTGGAGCGAGTCCTGCGGAGGCCAGAAGGATGGTTGGGGCCTGGAGCACATTATGGACAAGGAGTGGCTGAGAGAGCTGGGGTTCTGAGAAATCCCTCAGAGCCAAACACTGCAGCAAGGACCCAGGCCAGTTGGTGGGATCTCACTCAATGGATATTTTCAGTATTTGTCAAGACAAGCCCATGAGCACCTGATCTAGCTGGAGCTGTCTGAGACGGGGCTTGGCTGAGAGACCTGCTGTGGCAAGAACTATGGGACTTGGTGCGTCATGAGTGTCAGTAGGAAACTTTTCCTTTTTATTAGTAATGGTGGTAGAGTTGGGTATCACTGGTGTTTCCTCTTCCAGGACTTTTCCAGCCCAGCCCAGCCCCAGCCCAGCTCTCCCCACCTGCCCTGGCCCCAGGGCAGTGCCCACCACAGGATGCTGCAGCACTCTGGGCACTCAACCACAGCTCCAGCTCCTCGGAAGGGCACAGCAGCTCCTGGAGGTCAGACAGGGGGGTCAGCCTTCCCACAAGCACCAGGGCTGATGCTGGCCAAAGGGGCAGGAGGAAACAGAGGCCAGTGTCTCTAGCTCTGCTGCATTCATCTGGTAGGTTGTCCCTAACCTCGACTGCATTTACACCCTTCCCTTCCCCTACCAGCCCTGCTCCCCAGCACAGCACAAGAGTCCTGGCCCTGGGCCTCCTCAGGCAGCTCCTGCACCTCTCCAGTCTCCCTTTCCCATGCCCACTGCGTTCACACTGACCCCCAGGGCACTGTGGAGTCCTTGCTTGCATATACCTTGATTTAGTGCTTTGCTTTTGGGGGATGTCAACTTCGAGGGTGTTTCACTTTGTGTGTCCATTCATTCCCACCCCAGGGCATGTGGTGACCCCTACTCCTCTCCTGACCAAATTATTTTCCATAAAGACAGCTATATGCCATGAGTCTGGCATATATGAAGCAGCCTGAGGAGGTAGTGGGGAGCTCATGCACCATCTTACACCAAGAAGAGAGCCTTTAAAAGCAGAACTTTTTGTCCAGTGAAACCCAATGGACTGTGAGCTTAACTCCAAATACAGGGAGAACATAAGGAGAAAAGAATTTTAAAAGACCAATTCCTTAGACATTTTATTGGCAGCCACTTTGGAGGAAGAACCCAGCCTTCAGGCACTGCACCCAGGAGATCCATTTTATTCAAGAGCTGCTATTGGACACGTCACACCTGACACAGTGTGGTGCAAGAGTAAGACACAACAGGAAAAATCCTCAAGAGAGGTAGTATAAGTCCAGAAAATTATCTATATGTAGGATTATTACAGGGAAAATAGCAGACTCCTGGCCTAAGATAAACTCTGGGAAATGTGAAGTGACTTGAGACAGGTTGTTGTCAGTGAAACTACATCCCTTGGGTCAGTTTCCATAGGGCATCCTGAGCTGCTGGTTCCTCATGCTGTAGGTGAGGGGGTTACTGCAGGAGGCACCACCGAGTACAGAACGGACAGCACCAGGACCAGGGTTGGGGAGGAGATGGAGGGGGGCTTGAGGGAGGCAAACATGGCAGTGCTGAGAACCAGGGAGATTATGGCCAGGTGAGGGAGGGATGTGGAGAAGGCTTTGTGCCATCCCTGCTCAGAGGGGATCCTCAGCACGGCCCTCAAGCTTTGTGCCTAGCACAGTGCAATGAAAACAAGGCAGCCAAATGCAACAAAGACACTAACCATGATAAGCCGAACTTCCCTGAGGTAGGAGTCTGAGCAGCAAGCTTGAGGATTTGGGGATTTCCCAGAAGAACTGGTCAACAGCATTGCCTTGGTGGAGCGGTATTGACAATGTATTGGCTGTGTACAGCACAGCATAGAGAAACCCACCGCCCCAGGCAGCTGCTGCCATGTGGACACAAGCTCTGCTGCCCAGGAGGGTCCCGTAGTGTAGGGGTTGGCAGATGCAACGTAGCGGTCGTAGGCCATGATTGTGAGAATCTCAGCTGACATAAAAAAGAAAAATAGCTGAGCCACACACCCTTGGCAGGAGATGGCCCTAGTGTCCTGCAGGGAATTGACCACGGATTGGGAACAGTGGTGGAGATGGAGCCCAGTCAAGGACTGAAAGTTGAGGAGGAAGTGAGAGAAGGCCAAAACTATTTCTCTTGTTTAGAGCAAAGAAGTTGTTTATGGTAGAATCCTAGTTGGTCAGCATGTTCTACTCATATTATTTTCTTCCTTTCACTCACATAGTTAGTCAACTGCTAGGCAGAATTAATATCAAGATGTTTTGAAATATGCAACGTCTCCCTCAGAAAATTTAAGTAGGCCTTGAGATGGTTCGTTAAGTTTCCTGAGTACCCCTGATAACAAGGGCCTAAGACGCCACTGTCAAGATAATCACCTGGGAATAGTTTAAACTGACCTTCTTGGAGCATCCCAGGGCCAAAGAATGGATGAGCTAACTGCATGACCATATGTGGGCAAAGGAATCCCAAAGTTCAATCACCGGACACTGTGAGGAAGACTATGAACGACCACCAGAGGGGGAAAAGACCCTAATCCTAATTTTATCACACATGCTCGGACTATGTAGATAAATTCTAGGAAATCTTATGTATATGTAGATTAGTTCTCAGAAATCCACAGAATATGTACAAGCTCACAGCACATATTCTCTGTGATTGTACCTGTCTGTGGGAGCACTCGTGGTGGAGCGATCCCCAGTGCTGCCCAGCGCTGCTAATAAAGAATACCTGCTCAGCAGTTCTACTGGATTCTAAGTGTTGAGTGAATTTCTGTGTCAGAAGGAGCAGCCCCTGCGGCCCTGGCTGGAGCAGTCGGGGTGGGGGTGGCTCGGGGGCACCGCGGGGATGTGCCTGGGCTCGGCTCCAGGAGGAAACCACAGACTTCCTGCCCGGGCGCTTGTGGGGGGAGTGCAAGGAGCTCGTGAGGCCACGTGGGCTGTGGTTTGTGCACCTGCAGGCTGCAGCTCCCGAGCCCCCGCGGGGAATAACGGCCCCTCGGTGACATGCTGAGAGTCAGGGATCCGTCTGAGCTGCTTGTCTGCTGCCAGGACAGGGACATGGCCCAGCCCCAGCTCGTTTGAAGGGACCTTCCATGGGGCTCTCCAGGGAGGGACGGTGAGCCAGCGCTCCTGGGATGGGGCTCTGGCCTGGGCTGAGGCCCTTTCCCGCTGCTGCTCCCAGCACAGAGGGGTCTGAAGCAGGGGCAGGGGCTCTTTCCTTCCCCCCGACACTACCCCCGGTGCCGTCCCAGCCCCGTGGTTCCCGTGGCATGGGGATGGCTGGGCACTCGCACCTTGGGCTCTTGGATGTGCCAGTATAGGAGATGCTCAGTGCTCCCGGCCCACACAGCAGGGTTCAAGGCATGAAAAACCCATTTCCCCCACTACAGCCAGCCCTGTCCTGTGACGCCGCACCACCACAGTGATGTGACACCTGCAGCAGAGCCATCCCTCATATATGGTCATGCATGGCACTGGAGACGTTCATTGGAGGGCTGGGCTGTGTCGAGGGGAGATAACTCCCGATAATGTCTAAAAAGGTGCTGCTGCTTTGATTGGCTCCTCCCGTAGCTGGCCTGGCATGCAGAGCTATATTGCCCTCCCGTCATCTTTGTCCCCGTGAGTCCCCAGGACCTGTGACAGGAGTGGCGCGGCAGGGATGTGCTGGCAGGGCAGGAGGCTCAGGATGGGCACAGAGGGACTGCTGTCCCCTCAGGTGCTGGGGCTGCTCCTCTGGGTACAGCTGTGCAGGGTAAGTGCCGGCTCCCTTGTCCCACAGCCCAGGAATAGGGGTACCAGCGTGGTCATCGGGATCTGTTTGGGAATGGGGATTCTTTGCAGGTGCTACAGAGATGATGGACACAACGTGCTCAAGTCCGTGGACCCTGTGCCCTTCCCTGGGCCCATCTGGGTGGGAGACAGTATCTCCTTTTGTAGGGTTTCAGTGTCTAGGGCAGCCTGTGCCTGGCTGGATTCATAGACACCCTGTCCTGGGGTACCTTTTGGGACCCCCTGTCCCCTCGCACTGTGCCTCTGGAGTCGGTGGTGGCCTTGCAGGTGATGGCAGCACCCAGAGATCCTCCCGGGACACTGCTAATGTCTGGGTGTCCTGAAGGGATTTTACACTGTTCACTGCCCCCTTTTTCCAGGGGAGCCCTGACCCCATGAAGACAGTTTGTACCCCACGGAGAGATGGGGACCAGGGCATCTACAGCAGAGAGACACCCTTCCTGGGGGACCCGGACCAGTGCAGGGACTGGGCTGACACCAGGGATGAGAAGAGGATGTGGGTGGGGGATCCTCTGGATCGTCTCAGTGGGAACACGGAAAGCCCTGGGCATGGGGGGGGTTTGGCTGGCTGGCAGGCAGTTGCATGGGAAGCTGCAGGCCTGGGTAACGGGGCTGTTCAGGGGGTGCTGGGGAGGAGCAGGTGCCCAGTGCAGGGCTGGGCAGTGTGCGGGTGGGCATGGGAAGGAGGCAGGTGGCCATTGGGGTGGGAAAAGGTGCCTTGTGTGGTGGGATGGTGAATGACCCAGCAGGCTGGATCTGGGCACCCCAGCCTTGCACAGCCCATGAGGATAGAAGGGACCCCTGAACTGCCCTGGGGACAGCCTGGATGGGAGTGGGCTCCCACCCTGGTGCCTCTGACTCTACCTTGGCAGTGGGCTCCCCCAGACCCACAGTCTGGGGCTGGTGCTCCCCTGACCCATCCCATCTTGGTGTTTGAAGGTGCTGTGGAGGTGAGGCTGGCAGACGGGGCAGGCGCTGTGCTGGGAGAGTGGAGGTGAAACAACAGGGCAAGTGGGGGACGTGTGTGATGACTACTGGAGCATGAAGAATGCAGCAGTGGTTTGTAAACAGCTGGACTGTGGGTCTGCTGTTGGAGCTCCTCGGTACGGACACTTTGGGCCAGGATCTGGCCCCATTTGGATGGATGATGTTGGCTGTAATGGCACCGAATCTGCCCTGTCTGACTGCACACACGGAGGATGGGGTGAACATGACTGTGACATTCTGAGGATGCTGGAGTGTGTGTGTTCAGGTAAGAGACAACCTATTCCATACTTCTGGGCTGGGATGTGGAAAGGATCTGGCTGTGCCCTCAGGGAGCAATGCGGACACTGGAGCACTGCTCAATGTGGCCAGTCACACTGCGAGCTGGGACTGTCATTGCTGGTGACCCCAGTCCCTGGGGAAAGCCGAGTGAGCCTACCCAGGGTGAACTAACCCTGCCACAGTGTCTCATCCCCTCTTCAGCCAGTGTCTTAGGCTGCAAATGAACACTCTGTCCCTGCCCCAGTGTGTCCACTGGTATCCACTGGTCTCCACCCAGTCTGCCCATTCCCAGCCAACAGTGCTGAGGGCCCTGTGCTGGAGAAACCAGGGTGGGACTTTCTCAGAACATCACACCTTGGAGGAACGGCATGAGGTGGCTGGTCCCTGTGGGTCATTCCCCCTCACAGGCATGAGTACCTCAGCTGAATCAGACCGGCTTTTCAGGGAGCACAAGTGCTGTCCCTGGGCAGAGGAGCAGGGTGGCACACAGCCCTTGGCGCCTGTCCCCAGGGCTGTGCTTTGTGATCCAGCACTGCGAGGCCTTGGAGCTCGGCAGCTGCTGGACTCTGGCTGCTCCCGACTGCATCACCCGTGCACAGGCTAGCACTCAGACATCCCTGGGACTGTGACAGCCCAGCAGGGACACGGCCCCATGCAGGCAGCACTGATCTGCTGCCTAGCCCCTCCCGCCTGCCCACAGCAACCCACACTCCCCACGAAACAGGGGCTTGGGCAGCACTTACTGACTCTCAGCTGTGCCTGCTGTCACCTCCAGAGCCAGCGTGAGCCCAGGGCCACATGTGGTTCTCCTGCCCCTTTGCCTGACCGTTAGCTTGGGACCTGTGCACTCTGGTCAGAGCACTGTGTCCCTGGCTGAGGAGACCCGCTCCCAGCAGGCATCGGAGGGGTCTGGACAGGCACCAGCCATGGTAACAGCTGCACCGTTTCTGAGCTCTGTGACATCTCCCTGCTAACAGGGTCCTCCCAGCACCCCGGCACACCCCTGGGAGCGGGTGCCATTTATGGCTGCATCAAGGTGATGGCCCTGCCTGGTGCCAAGCTCTGTAGGGACTGAGCAGGCTGCAGCAGTCATTAACACCTGGGCCACTTCCTCTGGACCCAAAATGTGCACACCACTGCGGTGCTGGGGGGACCATGCAAGGCATCACGGGGCACCTTGTGCAGCAGCAACTTGTCTGAGCAGTGCCTGGTGCTGTCTGTCAGACACATACATTTGGATCTTGTAATAGTATAGAGAAGGGGAGCAGAGGGGCCTGGATATGCTTGTGCCACCAACTCTCCACCAACAGCTTCTTCTAAGATGTGCAGTGTGTGACTTTGGTCACAACTTCCATGGAGGTGGTCTGGGATGTGGGAATGGGAATGCCACAAGACTTGGGAACTCCCAGTTGATTTGTTGATTTTCTTTTTTTTCCAGAATTTGTCCGTCTGGTGGAAGGGAAGAACTGCTGCTCAGGACGCGTGGAGATCCGTGACGGGGACCTGTGGAAAAGTGTCTGTGATTCCCACTTTGATCCCAAGGCTGCTGACGTGCTCTGCAGGGAGTTGCAGTGCGGCGCAGCCCTGCCTGTCGCTGGAGGAAGTCACGTTGGAGAAGGGTGGGTCCCATGTGGGATGGAGAGCTGCGGTGTGTGGGGAATGAATCCCTCCTCGCCTCCTGCCCCAGGGGGTCCCCTCGGGACCAGCCCTGCACCCACGCAAACAGCGCTGCTGTGAACTGCACAGGTAAGGACTCAGGATGGGCTGTTGAACACCGGGGCTGTGCGGGGGCAGGGGAGGAGTGAAGGGACTGTGCTGGCCTTGGCCTGAGAACGGAGGGGTGATGTTGTCTCCTGCAGTCTGCAGTTATGCAGGAAAAGATGCAGAAGCCAATGTCTCGCTTCTGTTCTGTCCTCCTGCATTTGGTGCACGGCTGCCGAAAGGTTCCAGATGGGGACAGAGTCCCTCTGTCCCCTTAGTTACTGTAGCTGCTCCTCTGGGTGCAGTTGTGCAGGGGGAAATGCTGCTGTCCTGCAACAAGCCCTGGGGCCAAGGAGCAGCACAGGGATCCCTCTGGAAACGGGGCTTCTTCCCATGTGTCGATGTGACAAGGGGTAGAAAGTGAACAGGTTCACTGAGCCTGTGCTCTCTGCGTGGCAGAAGGGCTTTTCTGCTTCCAGGGCTCCCACGTTTCTGGCCGTTGGTACCCGGGTGTGGATTTGCCATCCTTGGGCACCGTCCCTGGGGCCCTGGCTCTGCCAGCTCTGTTCCCTGTGAGCTGGTGGTGCCTTAACTGGTGGCTCTTTGTTCTGTCATCCCAGAGGCACAGCCAGCCTCCGGGGTACCCAGGAAGGGTGTGGGCTCTTCACTCTTGTCCCGGAGTCAGGGTGATCCCCGGCCTGACTGGGGGTGGGTTGTGCTTGTGGAGACAGGGGAACTGGGGTATCTGTTCCCAGAGGCTCGCAAAGGGGTGACCTTCCTGTGGGGATCCCCGACAAGGTCAGGTCTGGGCTGATGCCCAAGGACAAGGAGGGGGCATGGTTTGGGAGGCCTCACTGGGACCATCATGTTGCTCCACAGGGACACAGAAAGTCCTGAGGGAGGAGGGTGAGTTGGGAGGGGCCCAGGGCAGGCTGTGGTCCAGGGGAGCTGGGGGCTCTGAGAAGGAGTAGCCGTGTGATCCTGGGGGATCCCTGGTGGGGACAGGTCCCTTTTCAGGGTGCTGTCTGGGGAGGAGCAGGAGCCCTGAGTGGGCACGGGCCAGGGGCGAGGGGCTGTTGGAGTGGAAGGAAGTGCCAAAGTCTGTGGTGGCACAAATGACCCAGCAGGGCTGGAGCTGGGAACCCCCAGCCTTGCACAGCCCATGAGGATAGAAGGGACCCCTGAACTGCCCTGGGGACAGCCTGGATGGGAGTGGGCTCCCACCCTGGTGCCTCTGATTCTACCTTGGCAGTGGGCTCCCCCAGACCCACAGTCTGGGGCTCGGTGCTCCCCTGACCCATCCCATCTTGGTGTTTGAAGGTGCTGTGGAGGTGAGGCTGGCGGACGGCGGCAGGCGCTGTGCTGGGAGAGTGGAGGTGAAACAACAGGGCAAGTGGGGGACCGTGTGTGGTGACCAGTGGAGCATGAAGAATGCGGCAGTGGTTTGTAAGCAGCTGGACTGTGGGTCTGCTGTTGGAGCTCCTCAGTACGGACACTTTGGGACAGGATCTGGCCCCATTTGGATGGATGATGTTGGCTGTAATGGCACCGAATCTGCCCTGTCTGACTGCACACACGGAGGATGGGGTGAACATGACTGTGAGCATTCTGAGGATGCTGGAGTGGTGTGTTCAGGTAAAGAGACAACCTATTCCATACCTCTGGAGCTCAGATTGTGAAAAGAACCTTGCTTTGCCCTCATGGAGCAACAGTCAGGCACCGGAGTATTGCCCAGTGTGGCCAGTCACACTGCCGAGCTGGAACTGTCATTACTGGTGTCCCCAGTTCCTGGGGAAAGCCTAGAGTGAGCCTAACCTAGGGTGAACTAACCCTGCCACAGTGTCTCATCCCCTCTTCAGCCAGTGTCTTAGGCTGCAAATGAACACTCTGTCCCTGCCCCAGTGTGTCCACTGGTATCCACTGGTCTCCACCCAGTCTGCCCATTCCCAGCCAACAGTGCTGAGGGCCCTGTGCTGGAGAAACCAGGGTGGGACTTTCTCAGAACATCACACCTTGGAGGAACGGCATGAGGTGGCTGGTCCCTGTGGGTCATTCCCCCTCACAGGCATGAGTACCTCAGCTGAATCAGACCGGCTTTTCAGGGAGCACAAGTGCTGTCCCTGGGCAGAGGAGCAGGGTGGCACACAGCCCTTGGCCGCCTGTCCCCAGGGCTGTGCTTTGTGATCCAGCACTGCGAGGCCTTGGAGCTCGGCAGCTGCTGGACTCTGGCTGCTCCCGACTGCATCACCCGTGCACAGGCTGGCACTCAGACATCCCTGGGACTGTGACAGCCCAGCAGGGACACGGCCCCATGCAGGCAGCACTGATCTGCTGCCTAGCCCCTCCCGCCTGCCCACAGCAACCCACACTCCCCACGAAACAGGGGCTTGGGCAGCACTTACTGACTCTCAGCTGTGCCTGCTGTCACCTCCAGAGCCAGCGTGAGCCCAGGGCCACATGTGGTTCTCCTGCCCCTTTGCCTGACCGTTAGCTTGGGACCTGTGCACTCTGGTCAGAGCACTGTGTCCCTGGCTGAGGAGACCCGCTCCCAGCAGGCATCGGAGGGGTCTGGACAGGCACCAGCCATGGTAACAGCTGCACCGTTTCTGAGCTCTGTGACATCTCCCTGCTAACAGGGTCCTCCCAGCACCCCGGCACACCCTGGGAGCGGTGCCATTTATGGCTGCATCAAGGTGATGGCCCTGCCTGGTGCCAAGCTCTGTAGGGACTGAGCAGGCTGCAGCAGTCATTAACACCTGGGCCACTTCCTCTGGACCCAAAATGTGCACACCACTGCGGTGCTGGGGGGACCATGCAAGGCATCACGGGGCACCTTGTGCAGCAGCAACTTGTCTGAGCAGTGCCTGGTGCTGTCTGTCAGACACATACATTTGGATCTTGTAATAGTATAGAGAAGGGGAGCAGAGGGGCCTGGATATGCTTGTGCCACCAACTCTCCACCAACAGCTTCTTCTAAGATGTGCAGTGTGTGACTTTGGTCACAACTTCCATGGAGGTGGTCTGGGATGTGGGAATGGGAATGCCACAAGACTTTGGGAACTCCCAGTTGATTTGTTGATTTTCTTTATTTTTCCAGAATTTGTCCGTCTGGTGGAAGGGAAGAACCGCTGCTCAGGACGCGTGGAGATCCGTGACGGGGACCTGTGGAAAAGTGTCTGTGATTCCCACTTTGGTCCCAAGGCTGCTGACGTGCTCTGCAGGGAGTTGCAGTGCGGCGCAGCCCTGCCTGTCGCTGGAGGAAGTCACGTTGGAGAAGGGGTGGGTCCCATGTGGGATGGAGAGCTGCGGTGTGTGGGGAATGAATCCCTCCTCGCCTCCTGCCCCAGGGGGTCCCCTCGGGACCAGCCCTGCACCCACGCAAACAGCGCTGTGAACTGCACAGGTAAGGACTCAGGGTGGGCTGTTGAACACCGGGGCTGTGCCGGGGGCAGGGAGGAGGCAGGGACTGTGCTGGCCTTGGCCTGAGAACCGGAGGGGTGATGTTGTCTCCTGCAGTCTGCAGTTACGCAGGAAAAGATGCAGAAGCCAATGTCTCGCTTCTGTTCTGTCCTCCTGCATTTGGTGCACGGCTGCCGAAAGGTTCAGATGGGGACAGAGTCCCTCTGTCCCCTTAGTTACTGTAGCTGCTCCTCTGGGTGCAGTTGTGCAGGGGGAAATGCCTGCTGCCCTGCACAAAGCCCTGGGGCCAAGGAGCAGCACAGGGATCCCTCTGGAAACGGGGCTTCTTCCCATGTGTCGATGTGACAAGGGTAGAAAGTGAACAGGTTCACTGAGCCTGTGCTTCTCTGCGTGGCAGAAGGGCTTTTCTGCTTCCAGGGCTCCCACGTTTCTGGCCGTTGGTACCCGGGTGTGGATTTGCCATCCTTGGGCACCGTCCCTGGGGCCCTGGCTCTGCCAGCTCTGTTCCCTGTGAGCTGGTGGTGCCTTAACTGGTGGCTCTTTGTTCTGTCATCCCAGAGGCACAGCCAGCCTCCGGGGTACCCAGGAAGGGGTGTGGGCTCTTCACTCTTGTCCCGGAGTCAGGGTGATCCCCGGCTGACTGGGGGTGGGTTGTGCTTGTGGAGACAAGGGAACTGGGGTATCTGTTCCCAGAGGCTCGCAAAGGGGTGACCTTCCTGTGGGGATCCCAGACAAGGTCAGGTCTGGGCTGATGCCCAAGGACAAGGAGGGAGCATGGGTTGGGAGGCCTCACTGGGACCATCATGTTGCTCCACAGGGGACACGGAAAGTCCTGAGGGAGGAGGGTGAGTTGGGAGGGCCCAGGGCAGGCTGTGGTCCAGGGGAGCTGGGGGCTCTGAGGAGTAGCCGTGTGATCCTGGGGGATCCCTGGTGGGGACAGGTCCCTTTTCAGGGTGCTGTCTGGGGAGGAGCAGGAGCCCTGGTGGGCACGGCCAGGGGCGAGGGGCTGTTGGAGTGGAGGAAGTGCCAAGTCTGTGGTGGCACAAATGACCCAGCAGGGCTGGAGCTGGGCACCCCCAGTCTTGCACAGCCCATGAGGATAGAAGGGACCCCTGAACTGCCCTGGGGACAGCCTGGAGGGGAGTGGGCTCCCACCCTGGTGCCTCTGACTACCTGCAGGGCTCCCCAGACCCCAGTGCTGGGGCTCGGTGCTCCTGACGTCTGGTGTTTGAAGGTGCTGTGGAGGTGAGGCTGGCGGACGGCGGCAGGCGCTGTGCTGGGAGAGTGGAGGTGAAACAACAGGGCAAGGGGGACCGTGTGTGGTCACTACTGGAGCATGAAGAATGCAGCAGTGGTTTGTAAACAGCGGCTGTGGGTCTGCTGTTGAAGCTCCTCAGTACGGACACTTTGGGCCAGGATCTGGCCCCATTTGGATGGATGATGTTGGCTGTAATGGCACCGAATCTGCCCTGTCTGACTGCACACACGGAGGATGGGGTGAACATGACTGTGGTCATTTGATGATGCTGGAGTGGTGTGTTCAGGTAAGATGACAACCTATTCCATACCTCTGGGGCTCAGATTGTGGAAGGAACCTGGCTGTGCCCTCAGGGAGCAACAGTCAGGCATCGGAGCATTGCCCAGTGTGGCCAGTCACACTGCTGAGCTGGAACTGTCATTACTGATGTCCCCAGTCCCTGGGGAAAGCCAGTGGGAACCTGCCCAAGGGTGCCTTACCTGTGCCTGGTCCCTGAGCTGGTGCAGATGAACCCTCTATCCCTGCCCTGCATGGTCTGTTGATTGCCATCTTTCTCCTCCTGTTCACCCAGGAGCTGTCTGGCAGTGCTCAGGGCCAGCTGTCCCCATGCCAGAGGCACCAGAAGTGACTCCTGTGGCCACCCACCGTCCTGTGGAAGGGCGTGAGATGGGGAGCTACTTTGCGGTTGTCCCCCTTAGCAGACACAGGTCCCTTGGCTGATGTGTTTGTGCCACCAGCACCCCCTGAGAGCAGCTGGGGATGTCGTAGGTTTTTTTTGCCTGTGGCCACCTTGGAGATCAGCTGGCATGTAGTCAGGGTATTACCAGATGGCTGTGGGAACTCTCAGGGGTCATTGGTTGGTCCAGAATCTGTCCGGCTGCTCTAAGGGCACCGGTCCTCCTGAAGACGTATAGTGATCCATGATGAGGACCTGTGTGACTCACACTTTGGTCCCAATGGTGCCAACGTGGTTTGCAGACTCTGCTGTGGGTCTGCAATAGACACACACCCCTGAGTGCTGTGATGGTGGAGAGAAAGTGTGTAACTTGACATGGATGCCTTTGTGACACCATCACTCCTTAAATAGCTTCTTCTGAGATGTGCAGTGAGCGATTTTGGTCACAGTTTGCGTGGAGATGGTCTGGGATGTGGGCATGGGAATGCCACAAGGCTCTGGGAACTCCCAGTTGATTTATTTCCAGGATTTTTCCGTCTGGTGGAAGGGAAGAACCTCTGCTCAGGACGTGTGGAGATCTATGATGGGGACATGTGGAAAAGTGTCTGTGATTCCCACTTTGGTCCCAAGGCTGCTGACGTGCTCTGCAGGGAGTTGCAGTGCGGCGCAGCCCTGCCTGTCACTGGAGGAAGTCACGTTGGAGAAGGGGTGGGTCCCATGTGGGATGGAGAGCTGCGGTGTGTGGGGAATGAATCCCTCCTCACCTCCTGCCCCAGAGGGCCCCCCCGGGACAAGCCCTGCACCCACGCAAACAGCGCTGTTGTTAAATGCACAGGTAAGGACTCAGGGTGGGCTGTTGAACACCGGGGATGTGGTAGGGGTTGGGGAACAGAGCAGGGACCGTGCTGGGCCGAGTGTGAGGACAGGAGGGGTTGATGGGTTTGTTTGCAGCATGACAATACTGCAGAATGAGAACAAAGGCATGTGGTCCCTCTGGCCCCTCCACCAGCTACTGAGGGTACAGGAGCACGAATCCACTCTCTTTTCTCCACATCTGTCCCCAGAGTACACAGGGATCAGACTGGTGAATGCAGCACAGTGTGTGCGGGGAGGGTGGAGGTCCAGGTGCTGGGACCTGGGGGACCCTCTGTGCCTCCCGCTGGGACCTCTCGGATGCCCACGTTCTCTGTCGTCAACTCAACTGCGGGTTTGCTGAGTCCATTCCTGGAGGAGAATATTTTGGGAGAGAAACTGGCCCTGTCTGGAGAGACTCATTCCACTGTGACGGGACTGAAGCTCTCCTGCAACAGTGCCCAGTGACCACCCTGGGGGCCTCACCGTGCTCCCAAGGGAACGCTGCTGCTGTCCTTTGCTCAGGTTAGTGCTGGAAAAATGCTGCATAAACTCCATTTGTCACTTGTGTGCAACATAGCCACTAAAAGTAGGGGTTCCATGGCCGTATCAGGCTGAATTTCTCCTTGGGGAAACCCTGGCTTCCCCAGGAACTGTCTGGAGGGCTTTCCCTGCTCAGACTGACCGCTCGACTTTGGGAGAGCTGAGGACTGAACGGAGGCAGGCATCTGCCCCCAGGGCAGTGGCTTAGGCCCCAGCACCACCTCCAGGCCCGGGCTCCTCTGTCCTCGTACTGTGCAGCGAGCCCAGGACAGGGCTGCAGGGCTCTGCTCCATCCCCCTGGCTGCAGCCAACCGCATCCCGTCCCCACAGAGAGCCCTGCAGAGCCTCATCCCCCCACCCAGGCAGGAGCTGGTGCCCCCAGCAGCAGCTGACCTGGCTGTGAGCTGCAGGGAGGGCCCAGGCTTTGCCCTTGTTTCTCGTCAGCACAAGGCTCCATCTTGTCCCATTTGGTTGAAAATCCCCCCTCGCCCTGCTCCCTGCAGGGTGTCATGCTCCCAGTGCCGCCGATGGCCGTGGCATTCTCTGCTCTCCCCAGGCCCAGCCGGCTTTGGATCCCTGCGGCTGGTGGGCGGAGGGAGCCGGTGCGACGGACGAGTGGAGATCTTCCAGGATGGGGAGTGGGGCAGAGTCCTGGATGAGAAGTGGGACATGCAGGAGGCCAGCGTGGTGTGCCGGCAGCTGCAGTGCGGAGAGGCAGGGACAGCCTACAACCCCCCAAAGCCTGAGCGAGGGACGGGCCCCGTGGGGCTGCGAGGGGTCCGGTGCGCAGGGCACGAGGCCAAGCTGACCCTCTGCAACACCTCCCTGCCCGGCACTGCGCTGGCAGCAGGGCTTGCGGAGGACGTGGGAGTCATTTGCTGGGGTGAGTGGCACTGCCCAGGCGCCCAGGTGATGGTCTGCGCAGGCGAGCAGGCCCTGACAGCGACTGGGGTTTCCACCCGCTGCAGGGAGCCGGCGGGTCCGGCTGGTGAACGGGGCCGGGCGCTGTGCAGGGAGAGTGGAGATCTACTCCCAGGGCATCTGGGGGACTGTCTGCGACGACGGCTGGGACCTGTCTGATGCCGCCGTCGTTTGCCACCAGCTGGGCTGCGGAGAGGCAGTGGAGGCAGCCGGCTCCGCTCGCTTCGGGGAAGGCTCCGGGCAGATCTGGCTAGATGGTGTGAACTGCTCCGGGGCCGAAGCTGCTCTCTGGGACTGCCCGGCTGGGCCCTGGGGGCAGCACGACTGCGGGCACAAAGAGGATGCGGGAGTCATCTGCTCAGGTCTGTGCCACCTCAGGAGCTGTGGTGGGAGCCTGGTCCCGGGGTAGGGCAGGACGCGGGGAGAGCCGACCATGGCCAAGGCTGCCCCTGGATGCCTCTGAGCTCCTGCCCGAGGCCCACCCGTGCATGGACACCCTCAGTCCCACGGGGGATCCCTGGGGAGCTCAGCTGTCCCCGAGGGTTCGCGGGAAGGGCAGGGCTGGCTGTAAATCCGGGACTTCTCTCTGCCCCTGGGTGCAAGGGGGATGTGGTGGCCTTGCCCCTGCCCTGGCTGAGGTCCTGGAGGGATGTAGAGGTGTCCTGGCTCCCACAGCCCCAGATCAGCCTGTTCCCGCTTTGGGGCCTTTTCTTCCCAGAGTTCGTGGCCCTGAGGCTGGAGAACAGCGACGGCTGCTCCGGGCGCCTGCAGGTTTTCTACAACGGGACATGGGGGAGCATTTGCTCTAACTCCATCACTGACAACACGGTGACACTGGCGTGCAAGGAGCTGGGCTGCGGGGACGGAGGATCCCTGGAAACACGCCTGCCCTCTGGCAGGGTGTCTGGCCCTGCCTGGCTGGATCGCGTGCAGTGTGGGGAGACAAACAGCTCTTTCTGGCAGTGTCCCTCCACACCCTGGAACCCACAGTCATGTGAATACCTGGAAGAGGAGATCCGCATCACCTGCAATGGTAACTCTGAGGCACCCAGGCACCAGTGTCACCCCAGCTCCTGCTCCCCACGGGGCATGGCCAAACACAGAGAAAGAGCTTGGAGAGGCTTTTACTTTCCATGCCAGACCCAGTGGCAGAAACATGACCGCGGCCACACATGTCCAGCAGCAGTTGCCTGCAACTGGGGGTTGCCAGCAGTGCCTGCAGGAAGCAGAGGCATCTCCAGGTGAGGTCTCAGAAGAGACCCGACAGGCTTTCAGAAGAGCCTCCCCTCCATAGACAAGCTACTGCTGCTCTGTGAAGCCAGGGACCTTCTGGGGCTGAGCAATCAGGGTCCCCCCACAGTCCTGCACGTGTCCCATGGATGATGGGGTTTCAGTTGCTGCCGTGCCCCAGATGGTGCAGGGAGGCCTGAGCAGAGCTTAGCCCTGCTCTCTTCTACATGATCCCCCAAACCAGCCCCGTCACCACAGTGTTTCCTTCTTCAGGGGGACAGCCAGAAATGCACCCGACTCCGCTGGTGCCGTGCCCCAACTCCACGAGCTGCACAGGTAGGGAGGTCCCCTCTGTGTCTGGAAGGGCTCTTCCTGCTCTCCCGGTGCCATGGGAGGTCTTTCCTTTCTCCAGCCAGGGAGAAGATTCGTGCCGTGGGAGGCAAGGACGGGTGCTCGGGCAGAGTGGAGGTCTGGCACCGTGGCTCCTGGGGGACGGTGTGCGACGACTCGTGGGACATGCAGGATGCCGAGGTGGCGTGCAGGCAGCTGGGCTGTGGCCCTGTGGTGTCTGCCCTGCATGAGGCTGCATTTGGGATGGGGACGGGCCCCATCTGGCTGGAGCAGGTGGAGTGCCGGGGGACGGAGCCATCCCTACAGGACTGCTGGGCCCGGCCCGGGGACAGCGGGGCTTGCCGGCACAAGGAAGATGCTGCCGTGCGCTGCTCAGGTGAGTGGCAGGTCTGGGAGCCCTTGCTCGGGTATTGGCAGGGAGCTAGGGAAGGCCTTTTGTCCACACAGTCCTGGCATGGACCCCGACCTCCCGAGAGAAAGAACGTTCCTGTGGAGTGCAGGAGCCCGGTGCCAGGCAGGGAGCAGCCTCAGTGTAACTGGCCGTGCTCTGGCCACTGCCCGTGGGGCTCTGCAGCCCCAGGGCTATCCCCTGGGCTGCCTCTGCCATCCTGCCTGCTTCCCAGAGCAGAGGTGCTGGGCTCTGCCCCGGCCTCCCTTTCTGGCACTACAGGAGGGGCAATTTGGGTTGGATGTGTCAGGGACATCTAGACACACACACACACACACACACACACACACACACACACACACGGTGTGTTGGGGAGGAGGTTTCCTGATACCCACACACCCAGTGTCTAAGCCCAGCTCTCCTTTTCCTCCTCTGCAGCTACACCCAGGACGACAACACCCCCACCCCGAGCAGGTAACTTGTCCTCCCCCCAGGCTGGATACCCCCGGGGCCAGGCTGTGACCCACAGCTGGATGGAAGGGGCTCCTAGCTGGGGTGTGAAACTGCCTGGAGGAGATACTGGAGTGGTGGCAGGGGGCTGGGGAGAGCTGTAATTTACCCAGGAGGGTGGAAGCTTCCCTGTCACTCACCCCTGGGTGCTGCCCCTTCGAAGTTGTCTCCCATGCAGATCCCACCCAAAGCCATCAGAGCAGCAGCGGGAGAGTCTCAGTGCCCGTCATCATGTGCATCATCCTGGGGACCCTTGTCTGCCTGCTCCTGGCCCTCCTGGCTGGACAAGTGCTGAGCGCCAGGGCTGGACGCAGAGGTGGGTCCTTGCCCAGAGGTGCTGGGGGGAGATACCTCCTGGCAGGGCTGTGGGGTGCTGCAGGGGGTGTCAGCAAGGGGCACAGGCAGAGCGGGAGGGTGAGACTGTGTGCTGCTACCTGCCTCATGTGCTTCCCCGTTCAGTGCCTGGCTGTGGGGCACCAGAAGCAAGGGGTGGAGAGAGCCCTGAGGTGGGGGCAGTTAGCCATGGGGTGAGGAGAGAAATGGCAGAGAGGGGATGGCCAAGGCTGGCAGTGCTCTCGGTAGTGCTGGAGGGGGCTCTGGGGCAAGAGAGGTGCTAGGAGGAGTGTGGGGCAGCAGGGTCCATCACCGTGGTGTCAGGCCCCCAGGCTGTCCCCCTGCCCAGCCCTGCCCACCCCCTGGTGGGACAGGGGCAGGTAGGGGCAAGCTCCAGGTGACGAGGAAATGTGGGAACATATCCAGGGTGAGACAAGGGGGACATTGTGCACAGGCCAGAGGGGCATGAGCGCTGTCTCCAAAGGGATGATGTGAGGGTGATGCTGCCCCAGATAATCTTCACACCAATGCTGCCCTCACTGGGGATGTG
Organism: Tyto alba; assembly: GCF_018691265.1. Classification (NCBI taxonomy): domain Eukaryota; kingdom Metazoa; phylum Chordata; class Aves; order Strigiformes; family Tytonidae; genus Tyto; species Tyto alba. Next base: position 7,187,105 of record NW_024881277.1, on the reverse strand, counting down.
GCAGCTGTGCCTGGACAGTGCAGTGGGGCTGTGCTGTTGGACCAGTCCTGAGGTGGCACATGGAACCGTTTGGGGAGCACAGTGGGGTCCCTTTGCCCCTCTGCCTGTCCCTGTGCCAGCCCTGTCTCTGTCCACAGGCTCCAGCAGAGCCCAGGAGCCCTTCCCCGAGGCTGTGTACGAGGAGATCGGGTACAGCCCAGCGTGGGAGAAACGGGCCAAGTTTGATCGCTCAGGTGGGTGTGGGTCTTCCCTGGAGGCACATCCGCAGGACCCTTTCCTCTGGCCCCAACCGAGAGCCTGACCCCCTGAAGACCCCCAGCCTGTGGTCCCTGTGGCGCTGGGGCTGTGGGAGCTGTGGGGAGAGCATCCAGGTCCTGATCCCAGGAGAGAAGCTTTCTCCCAGTCAGCTTTGACTGTCCCAGCTGGACAGCCCCTCTCTTCCTGCCCCTGCACCCCATGAGACACCCGAGGAGCGAGGGAAGGGGCTGTCCTGGGCCAGCTCTGGAAGCTCCTTTGAGACAGGGTTTGTCCCGGGGGAGCAGGGTGAATTCCCAGACCTCCTCCCCACATAGCCCCAGCTCTGTGGGTCCCCCTTCCCCAGCAGCGCTGACCGTGAACCACGTCAGTGGGGCTTGCTCCATAACACCCGCTGTGCATCTCTCCAGGCTCCTATTCAGAGGAGTCCCTGACCCAGCTGCAGCCCCACCCTGGGGTCAGTGAGGAGGAGAAAGGTCTGGGATCAGCACCAGGTAACGGAGGCAGGAAGGGGTTGATCTCCCTGCAGACATGGGGTGGACAGAGGTGTCCCTGAGTGTCACCATCGGAGAAGGGGAAGACATGGGCATCTCTTGTGGTTCTGCCAAGCCCAGTGTCTGCGCTCTGTGTCCCTGCACATCCTCCCATCCTCTGCTCTGCAGGACGGATCTTCTCACTGTCACCAACTCCCCTCTCCTTTCAGACGTCCTTGTCCTGCCCGGAGGTGACCCAGCAGATGGCTACGATGATGCCAGGGAGGTTCCTGATGCGGGGGAGGATGCTGTGCCTGGGCAGGGAGAGTGGGAAATGCCCAGGATGCCAGAGGAGGGAGCAGGGCCCAGGGCTGCACCTGGAGGTGAGAGGGAAAGAGAGCGCTGCCTGTTCCTAGGGTGCCATCCCTGGTGCCCCTCAAGTCACTACCCTACTGACACCCAAACCTGCAGGGAAGAGGAAACCTGGCATGGGAGTTTTCTTTGAAAGGCCCGGGGGTGGGAGAAGGAGCTGAATGTGGTGAGGACCAGGGAGGGTGGTGGTGTACAGACCCCATGGGGTGAACTGAAAACGTCCGACCTTGCTGCTTGCAGGGGGCAGCCTGCGCTCCTGGAGAAGTGCCGACGTCCCTGGAGCTGAAGGAGACACCTTGTCCCTGTCCCCGGGGAGCATGGGCTATGATGATGCTGAAGAGGTGCCTGTGGCACTTCCCTGTGAGGACGCAAAGGCTGTGACACCCGAGCTTGGTGCACAGCAGTCCCTGAGCCCCAGGCCAGGAGAGCCCATCCCTGCTGCACAGCTGGGTGCAGCCGGGAGGGAGGAGAGGTCTGTGCAGCTGGGAGAGCCGCGAGCACCAGGGGACTGTCTCCCTTGAGCCATGGGCAGCAGAAACTGCTGGGAGTTTCCTCCGTTTTTATTCCCATTTTTATGCTGTGCATTCTTATATTTGCTTATTAAAAGCCTCTGGGGGCTTTGACCCAGAGCTGGTGCTTCCCTACCAGGTGTCAGGGCATCTCCCTGAGGCTGGTCAGGGGGAGCAGAGAACAGAGACACCATGGCAAGGAAGGGACACGTCTCAGGGACAGCAGGCTCAGGGTCAGCCTGTGGGGCTGCGTGAGGCCATGGTCCCTGGGGAATAATCTTGGTGAGAGAGACATCCATCCTGCTGCCCACAGGCAGTTTCTAATCAAAGTGACTCTCTGATAGGTCCCATGATGCACCCCAGTGGGAGCACCCATTTCTTCCCCCAAGGGTTCCAGCTGCTCTTTCCCACAGGCCCTGCCTGGGCCACACTGATCCCACCATGCAGAGGCCACGACAGAGCTGCCATGTCAGGGTGAGCCCTGGGCTTTTGTCTCACAGAAGCGAGCACTAAGGTGACCGCAGGTCCCTGAAAACCCCAGCCAGCCCCAGGTGGGATCATGGCCCGCGGATTACTTCCCACAATGCTTGGGAGGCAGCTCTGCTCCCCACTGCCGTGGGACAGGGTGCAGAGCCACCTCCTGGGAAACACGTGGCTGGGATTCTCTCTCCTCATGCTCTGCCAGGACCCCAGTCTCCATGGGCTGTTCCTCCTGCCTTGCAGACCCAGAGCAGCCCTGGGAAACCCTCCTCCTGCTCCCCTGCAGCTCCCACCCCTGCCCCCCTGCTGCCTTGCCAGGTATGTCAGTTTGGGTTGTGTGCGGGGCAGTACTTGTGGGCAGGTACGTGAGGGCTGGGAGCACCGAGGATGAGGGCACCGTTCCCTCAGCGCTGTTAGAGGGCCAGGGGGTTGGAGAAAGCTTCCCCACAAGACGCGTGCAGCAGCCAAAAGCCGTGGTCCAGCCCCTGGCCTGGAGAAGGACCCATCTGGGAGGATGCTCATGTGGGCACATTTCCATGGCAGTGGAGATTTTGTGTCCCTCCACTAAAACAGGTGCTGCTGGGAGCTGAGCCAGGGTCCCGGTCCCTCTCCCTCAGCTGGGGTTTCACCTGCCCCAGCACCCACGGCACAGAAACCTTGTGCAGAAGCCAGGCTGGGAGAAGAGTTTGGCACCTGGGCAGGACCTGGCGCCCAAACTGCCCAACTGCCCTCCCTGTTCCCGCTGGTGGGTCTCCGCACTCCACCGGCTCTTCACCAATGGGCTTCTCTGCTGCAGGCTGGAAGGTGTGTTGGGTGTCTGTGGCAGGATTGCCTGTGGGGAGTAGCTGCAGCTCCATAGTGCTGCAAACAGCAGGATCTGGCCATGGAGCAGAAGTGGAGAGGAGGCAGACGTTGCCAACATCTTCTGCTATAGCAGTGTTGCCCCATTCCCTGCTGGGAGCTCCTCCACCCCTTGGCTGACCCTGGGGGCACCTGGGGGGAGCCGAGGTTCACACATCCCTCTGCCCCACACCTGAGAGCCTTCCTGCTGGCAGCCCCCATGGGAGAGCAGTGTTCCCAGGGCAAGACCCCCACAATGATGCGTGACATCCATGGGCATTGCAAACACAGCCTGGACAACTCCCACTGGGATAAGCTCCAGCCCTGCATCTCAGAGAAATAAGGTATAAAGGTGAAGTAAAGAAGAGGGGAGTGTTATCTTCTGAACACGGGATGGTGGGGGCCTCTGGACAGTATGGACACTGATCTGCACACTCCAGGTGCCCCAAGTGGGAACTGGGGAGAAGAGCCCAGTGCCTGTCTGGTGTGACTGCCCCACCAGCTCTGCCCTCCCACAGGTGTAATATTTTTCCCATAATCTGGCACCTGGTAGAGGTTTGCCTCTTTCTCCTTGAGGAAATAAGCCCCAGGCGTGGGTGTGCTTGAGGGGGCAGCACCCCTGAGCAGAAAGAACCTGTTTCATGCATTTTGGGACCTAACAGGATGGCCCTCCCAGATGGGTCCCTTCTCTGCATCAAAGCAGGATTGCCACTGTGCCCCAGATCTGTGTCTGCTCCTGCAGCTCCTGAGGATCTACCTGAGGGGGGTCGCAGTGAGACCCCAGCCCTCAGCACCGCTGCCCCACACTGGGCAGAGCTCAGATGTGGAAAGCCCATGGGAGAGCAGCCTTATTTCTCTGAGTTTGGGCTCCCTGTTCCCAAGGAGGAGCAGTGCAACAGGGCGAGGTGCCCCCAGGCTCTGATGACATCCCAGGGTGTGTGGTGGGGGCACACAGGGGCAGAAATCCCATAACCCCTCCTCTAGTCACTGGGCCTTGCCCTGCACCACTCCTCCCACCAGCATCCCAGGAGGTGAGGTGGACAGCAGGCTTCCATCTCCCTGGGGCTGCGGGTGTGGGTTGGGCTCAGGGACCTCCCCACTCCTCCAGTGCTGAGGCCTGTCCTGACAGCAAAGCAGTGCCCTGGGACAGCACTGGCTGGGGTCTCCGTGGCAGGGTGGCTGAGCACGGGCAGCTGTTAACTCCAAGGCTGAGAGCCTGACCACATGCAGGGGTGGTATCTTCGTGGTAGTAAACATGGGACAATTGTGCTGCTCAGCTGCAAGGAGTGCCTCTCCCTGGGACTGCGGAGACGATGGCCTCCCCGTGGGCAGTGTGCCCTGGTCTGGGAACTGAGGTTGAGGTGAAGGATGTGTGTGAGGAGGGGAGCAGTCTGTGCACCAGTGAGAATGACCATGAGGAGAGAGACAGTCTTTGCAGAGACCCCTGAGTGGAGAGATCCCGATCCCTGTGGAGCAGGGAAGGAGACCCAGCTGGAGAACACCCCAAAGACACACTGAGTGGAGAGTCCTGCCCAGCGGAAGGCTGGGGGCTTGTGGTGCAAGAGGAAGGCTCCTTCTAACCTGTAGATGTGCAGCTACAGCACACGGGCAGTGCTCTGGCAAGAGGGGAAGGAGCGAGGAGGGCCAGGGCAGGATGGACAAAGGCAGACGGGCTCTGCAAGACCCTAAGGGAGAAAAGCATTGCTGAAACCCATGGTTGAACCAGGGACCTTTAGATCTTCAGTCTAACGCTCTCCCAGCTGAGCTACTTCAGCCCTGACCCAGCAGCCCTTGTCCCTGTGCCACCCGTGCCAGGCCACAGCCTGACACACATGAGGAGAGCTCCTTGGGGACGTTCCCAGGAAAAAGCTGTGCCCAGTTCAAGCAGAGTGCGCCTGGCCTCTCCCTGCCCCTGTGGCCAGGTGGGCTCCAGTTGCGGGGTGGGTGCCAGCTTACAGTGGGCGTGACAAGATATGTGTTGGGCCTTAAATACAAAGGTGATGGTTGCAAAGTCAAGTGAGCAGGCCAGGCACATGCAGCTGCAAAGGCTGAGGAAGAAAGAAGTGTGGGATTGGTGGCAGACACCTCTCACAGAGAAGTGAAGGGCCAGGGGAGGAAGAGCTCGTGTTGGTGCCATAGGCTTTTGCCTCATTCTTGTCTGAGCCAGAGCTTTTTGTTCAATATTGGGAGACCATATGTAGGGGGAAAGGAGGCTTGGAAACCTCCAAGGGTCTGGGTTGCAGAGCCTCTCAAGATAACCTCTTCCAGTGTGTAAGTGACCTCATGGTTATGACCTCATGGTCCTCATCTCCTGCCTGAATATTCTTTCCATTTTTGTCCCTTGCCTCTCCTTTTCCCACCATCCACCATGATGAAGAGCCTGGCTCTATTTTCTTAGCTGCCTGACAGGTACTGAAATGCTCCTACGAGGTTTCCCAAAGCCTTCTCGTCTCCATACTGGAGAGTGTTCCCTCAGCCTTTCCTCAGGTGGGAAGCTCTCCATCCCCCTGCACATCTACACATGCCCGACTGTATTGGTGCCTCTTCATTGATCTTGCTCCAGTTGATCAATGTCCTTCCTGTACTGGGGGCAGGAGGCCCCAAACTCAGTGCAGTACTGGGCATGTGGTCTAGCAAGCACTGAATGGGATCGGAGGATCCTTCCCCCTCATCTCCTGGCCATGCTCCTCTTCAAACAGCCAGGATGCTGTTGGCCTTCTGGGTTGCCAGCCGTCACCGCTGACTCATGTGCAGCTTGTTGTCCACCATGACCCCCAGGGCCTTTTCTGCTGAGCTGCACCCCACCCAGGGCTGTTGCCCAGGGTTAGGCCAGCACAGGGAAAGACTTGGTTGAAGATGAGGGGTGTTGAGGGAAAGGATTAGGGAGGTAGGTAGGGCTTAGATTTCAGGTATCTGGTGAGGTTTTCAGCTTCAGTGATCAGGGCAGGGCTAAGGATGAGAGCTCACCTTTCAGGGTTAGGTGTTAGGCTATAGGCAAAGGTTTAGGGGGAGCTGCGAAGTGCCAGGCCTGAGGGGCAAGGATGTGGCACTCGGCGTGTATTTGTCCTCAGAGTGACCGGGGGAAAACCTCAGCTGCTGATGACCAAAGGCATCACCATTCAGATGGGCTGGGAATTAGCACTGAGCCCCTTGGCAGGGCACATCCAAGGGGGTACACGACACAGGATGTCTCTGTCTCCTTTCTTTGTCACCCTGAAGTCACTTGCCTCTGTTCTTCTGCTCTAATCAGCCCCCAGAGAGGCTCACATCAATCTCCTGAGGGAGCTTCCTCACCCAAACCCCTCAGCATACCCCACTAAACCCCAAAGACTCTTTATTCCTCCCATAGCTCTCCAGACTCAGTAACTTTCCCCTGGGAGCTTGTTAGAGTGCAGAAACTATAATTAGTTTATTCTTGCATCTTAATTTCTGTCCAGTCGCAGGGGGGCTTTTAGAACAGGCTGTTTCGAGGATGGGTTTTGTTAAATATAATGTTTTTAACAACCACATGATGTAAAATAAGTGCATTTCTTTCTCAGTTATACCTCAGAAATGCTTTGAACATTGACAAATGATTTTTCTGTTGCCTGTAAAATGTTACCCACAACACCCCAAATTAATTTGCTAGAGGTGGGCATGGAATAAGGAGGCACAGGAAGATAGACAGGGAGATCACTAGAGGCATGAGGTCGTAACAAGGCTCTGGCCTAGAAATTTGGCCAAGAAGGTGGAAAAGTTGATTTAAACTGCCAAACTCTCTTTTTAGCCAACTTGCTAATTGTGCGTATAGTTATAATTTCCTATCTATTTGTCTAGCATATTTCTTTTATGGTCATCACTTGAGGAAGGTAGACCTTAGTGGAGGCTTGGACTTGGCATACAGTTGAGGACTTCAATGTTGTTTGTTTGTTTGTTTGTTTTTTAATAATTTGTTTCATATTTTACTTCCGTTTCTTCAAAATTAATAATATTCCTGTGACTATTTACAGTCAAGTCTCAGGGTAAATCAGGTGGGAATTGGTGCAAAGGAGCTGTAACATTCAGCTGTGAACATCAGTGAGGAAGTCTGATGTAGAAGAATGCAAGTCCCAGGCAGCCCCTGAGGGAAATGGTGGGGCTGGGGAGGTGGGGAGGAAAGTTTCCCATACAGTGGGGGACCATGAGGAGACCGCTGTTGCTACATTTCCTGTCCTCCGTAGAAGACCATCAGAATTGGAGAAAGCTTCTCTCACTTCTGTAAAATTAAGAAAGGATTAAAAACCCCTTTAAAATGAACAAAGAAAAAAAAAATATTTACGAAGTTGTCATTAAAATCTTCCACTTTAAGTAGACTGCTGAAGCCTCTCTAATTAGCTGTACAAGCCTGGAAGTCCTGAAATAATTGATGGAAGAGATGTGGCTCGTTCAGGTTTTCTGCATTTTAATGAGACCCGGGGTGTATTTGGTGCTTGAACCTCAGATACTGAGAGGACCTGAACCAACCACTGAAGGGGTTAAAGTCAGAAGCAAAAGCCAAAGTGTCTTGGAGTGTTAATTGGCCCCTCTGAGGCCCATTACAGATCAGGTGTCCCCATGGATTAGTTAGAGAAGAAAATTGGAGGCTGTGAGTACAGGTAGGCAAAGGCACTGTGCAAGGGGAGTTGATGCTGAGTAAAACTTGATATATTTTATCATGCCAAGTGGTCAGCCCCAAGAAGGGGGATCCCGTCCCTCACACTGGCTCAGGGCTCTTCCTGGGGCACTGTGGGGTGGGGTGGGCAATGCTGAGTGGAGGACAGTGATACCACAGCTCCCAGCCTCCCTGGGGGGCTTCAAGGAAGCCAGGAGGCCCCAGTTCCATGCGATTATCATGTCTCCTTTCAGGCCTTGGTAGCAGAGACAACTGCCATAGACAAGGGGACAGAGACCCCCAGGCTGTGGACACCCAACCTATGGCATCTCCCTGCCTTTCCTGAGATCTCTCCTTCCTCCCTGCCTGTTCCTTGGAACACAAAGCACTGCACTGATCCAGGCTCTGGGTGACCTCTGGCATCACAGCAATTACCCTTTAAGGGACATTTTTTTCTCCTCCTGTCCAGTCTCAACCTCCCAAGCTACACTTTGTGATGCTTTTCCTTTCTCAGGTGGTTTCCCACTACAAAGAAAAGCTCCACCATCTCTGAAACCACCCCAAACTCCTAATTTCAAGCTACTTTTTTACTCCCGCACGACCTTCCACACCATCAGGACAAGGAAGCCCAGGTCACTCAGCTACTCCACACACTTCATGTGCTTCATGCTCCTAAACCCACCTTTGCAGACATCCTCTGGGCACTCTCCCGTTCCTTCCTGCTCCTCAGAATTGGAAGACCGGGAGTATGTTACAGGTGTGGCCACACCAGTGTTGAGTCGAGGGGGATGATAACTCCCTGTGTCTCGATGGTCATGCTACAATGCAACTCCATATGCAGGAGCTGGCTCTATTCATGGTGAGCCTTTACCAGCAGCACATATGGCATCACTCACAGTGCCCAGGGCCTTCTCCTCAGACTCACTCCTCTGCTGGTCCAGTCCCACTTTTCCCCTTCTCCTTGTACAACTTGAGGTTCCTGCTGGCCAAAGCCCCAAGTATCTCAAGGTCCCTGTGCACTGAAGCTCCAGCACATCAGCATTTAAGGCACGTGTGCAGATGGTTCCTCTGAGAAGACAATAACTTGAGTGGATGTATGGCTGTATGGGTAAGAAAAAGAAATGTTCATTTAATGGAAGTGATGACGAAGGTGGAAAGCACCACTGTAACAATGAGCTAGCTCATCCTCAGTCACACTGAACTTCACAGGAAGACAATGAGCAGCGAGGTTGACCTAAATCTATGTGACTCAGAAGGTCAGTACCACACCTTATTGGGCAATGACAACGTCAATTTTGGGGATAGGAGCGACAAAAAGTAGCATTTGCTGCTTTCCAAAACTTGCAGCAAACTCCTGCCAGCAGGCAGCGGAGGCACAGATGCAGAAGCCACCCCGACAAGAATGTTGTGCACGCTGAAAAGTCTTTTTCGTTGAAGGCAGATCGTGATGAGGGCTGAGCAGTTTGTCACAACAGGTAGAGCACAGCCTGACATTTCCAATCCTAGTTCATGTGACTGCAAAGAAAAACAGGAAGGAATTTGTTGCTTGCAAAAGGCCTGGGTCATGAGCATGACCCATGGCCTTTGGTCACAGAGGCCAAATGATCCAACCAGCTGGTGTGCATGTCAGATGCAGAGGGCAGTGGGGCCCATAAGAACTTGCCTATTTGACAAAAAGGGTTGCAAGGAGCCAGGCTTACCAAGAAAAGCAATCTGCAAAGTCCTGATTTCAGCTGGGACAGAGTTAATTTTCTTCCTAACAGCTGTTACAGTGCTGTGCTTTGGGTTTAGGATGAGAATAATGTTGAGAACACAGGGATGTTTTAGTTGTTGTTGAGCAGGGCTTATCCTAAGTCAGGGATTGTTCAGTTTCCCATGCTGCCAGTGAGGGGGGGCACAAGAATCTCAGAGGGAGCATGGCCAGGACAGCTGACCCGAACAAGCCGTAGTGCTATTTGATACCACAGGACATCAGGCCCTGTATATAAACAAGAGGGAGGAAGGCGGTGGGTTGGCCGTGAGATGTGGATCAGTGCTTGGGGGGACCAGCTGGGCATGGATCAGTGGGTACAGAGCAATTGCACTGGGCACCCTTTGTCTTCTTCTTTGGTTTTACTCCTCTCTCTTTTTTTTATCTTCCTTTTCATTACAATTATTGCAATTATTTCTATTATTATTATTAATATTATTATTATTACTACATCTTGATTCAATTATTAAATTCTTCTTAACACATGAGGATTTTTGCTGTTTTCACTTTTTTTTTTTTTTCTGATTCTCCTCCACATCCCACCAGGGGACATATGGGGATAGTGAATTAGTGGCTGCATGGTGCTTAACTGTCAGCTGGGGGTAAACCACAATATTCCTTTTTGGTGCCCCAAATGTCATCTGATGGTGTGACCACAGCCCTGAGAAGTACAGCTGGGAGTGGCAGTTGGTCCTGACACCAATCACCACCGTGCAGTACAGGACCTGCAACAGGTGAGTTTGGGGTCTGGATGGTGCCATTTTTTCTCCTGAGACAAATGTGAAGACTCTGGTTATGTCCTATTAAAGAGGAGCCTAAGCACCCCTCAGGTCGTTCTGGATATCCAGAGAAGTGGGGGGTGGGAGCAATGGGCAGGCCTGAAGCCTGTCTTCAAATCTTAGAGGTGTTTCTTTCCCAAGGTGGAGATGGTGTGGGTACAAGGAGAGTGGCCTGATCCTCCCGTGCCAGGCAGAGCATCCAGCCCAGGGGTGCAGGTGTCTGGAGGAGGCTCAGACCAGAGGGGTCTATAGGAGATCCTCCTGCCAGCACTGAATTTGGGAGATGCTTTGGCAGGGCTTCCTAAGGGCTGATACAAAGGAGACAATTCCTGGTGGTGAAAGGCCAGTGCAACCCTTCATGCCCACCTTCCCTCTCCCCTACAGCCACTGTTATGGAGGCTGTTGGTCACCTGTGAGTGGCTCTCAGCCAGGCAAGAAGAGCTGCCCGGAGGGGCATGAAGCCACGTGGAGCAGAAGTTGCCAAAGTCCAGAAGGGCGATGAAGCTGCCCTTGGGTTGGCAGCAGGTGGAGCAGGACCCAGCAACGGCTGGTGGCTAAAAGAAGCATGTCCCCAGAGAAGACTGGTGGCATCCAGAACCTGGGCTGGCTGCCCAGCAGATGTTGTAGCCCCACCTCTCAGTGAGATGAAGGAGCTGATGCAGGGGGAAGCACCGCACTTCCCCAAGTCCTGCCTCAGCACTGAAAATGGGACAGTCAAACCCTGTCACTTCTCCGTTCCTCCAGGAATGGGTGCAGCAAGATGAGAGGCTTGATGTGTCCTGTCGTGGCATTCTGGAGAAAATATTTGAGACAGAGCACCAAGAACTTGTAACCATGGGCACATGAGCTTTTCCACTGAGGGTCGGTGTCACATGGCTGCAGTGACCAGGAGATGGTGGGGTTTAAACTCCCAAGAGAGGTGCGCAGGATAAACCCCAGAATCAGAGCCTTGGAGTACAAGGGAGAAATTTTTGTCTTGCTCAGGAAGTTCTTGGGCTGGATTTCTTGGGAAACTGCCCTGTAGAACAAAGGGGCCTTGGACAACTGTTTCAACTTCAAGGCCAACCCTGTTGAAATGCAAAACCCACGTGGAATTTTATGGATGAAGCTGAGCAACCATGGCAGGAGGCCAGCACACTTTCTTGTGCACCCTTGCCACTGCAGTTGCCTGTGCCTGAACCTGCCCACTTGCTTTCGCGGCAGCCACATTTTCACTGGAATTCCATGGAAATGCCAGTGCTCCTACTCTCAAGCTGGCATCCACCCCAAGCCCATACAGCCTGGCCAACCACCGAGGCACCAGCCCCCCCGTGCCCCTGTGTGCAGCCCAGGGCATGTCTCGCACCCCCCCTTTCCTTGTTGGTGCTCCTGCTCCCAGCACTGCTGTGCTGTCCCCAGATGCCACCCTCTTGACACCAGCCTGCCTGTGGGACAGGGTAGAGATGCACAGAGGGCTGAAGGGGTTCAGGATCCCCTTGGGGGAGCACAAAGACCTTGTCTGTGTGTTCAGGGATGGAGCTAGGAAAAGCAGAGCTGAGCTGAAGCTGGAACTAACAAGGGATGAAGAAGGTAGCAAAAGAGGCTTCAGTAAGGGTGTTGGCAGCCACAGCAAGGCTAAAAAAAAAAAAATATGTGGGCCCAAATCTCTAAACTCAGTGTGGCAGTGGGCCTAGTGACCAGGAACATGTGGAGAGACTTTCAGCAAGCTGGTTGGCCATACATGCCTCTCTGGGTCCTCTATGAGGTGAGTTTCAGCCAAGGGTGCTGAGGGTGGTGGCCAAGGTCAGTGTGTGGCTGCTTCTGTCACCCTGGAAAGGCCGTGGCAGTCAGGGAGGTTCCTGACACCCGGGAAAAGTCAAACATGCCACCCATCTTCATGAAGAGCAAAAAGGAAGATGAGGGAGCTACAGGCTGCTCAGCCTCACGTCTGTCCCTGGGAAGGTGATGGAGCAAATCCTCCTGGAAGCCATTTCGAAGCACCTGAAGGACAAGAATGAGATTTGGAACTGCCAGTAAAAACTGAACAAGGGCAAATTGTGCCTGACCAACCTGAATACCATTTACAATGAGATGATGGGCCCTTTGGATGAGGGGAGAGGTGGATGTAGTAGCCCTCAGTGAAAAGGGCTGCCTGGGACTGATAAGAGAGAGAAATAACCAGCACCAGAAAGACCTAAGCAAAAACTGAGGAAAAAACCCAGAGAGGGATGGCAGCCTCCCCAGTGTCCCCACTACTTGAGCTGGTCCAAAGGGCATGAGGAAACAGAGGCCAGGCACTCTCTCTCTGTCCTGCATTCATGCTGCAAGTGACCCTCAGCCCTGGCTGCCTTTGTCCCGCCTCTGCCTCCCCACCAGCCCTGCTGCCCAGGACAGCAGGAGACCCCCTGCCCTGGGGCTCCTCAGGCAGCTTCCACATTTCTCCAGTCTCCTTTCTCCGTGCCTGTTGTATTTTCATGCATGTTACGGTCCTTATCATGTGTGATCAGTGCCAGTAAATGCCTCGTGGAGTCGATGTCATCAGGACTTGGTCATGGTCAGACAAACTGTGCTCCATTTCACATATAACCTCCATGGACATATTTATCTGACCTAATCTCCAACACTTCCACAAACATAAATAATTTCCATTTCTTAGGACAGGAATCACCCTGTTTTCAGAGAAACAATTTAAAACCCAAAGTGAAAAATACTCGTTCACAGAGAGGTCCAAAAGATCTGGGTGTGACATTTAACAAGTGGGTCAATCGGAGGAGTCTCCCAGAGTGACCTTGCCGACCGAGGGTGGGGGTTTCTGCCTCTGGGGGTCTGAGAGTCCTTATGGGATGCCAGAGAGAGCACTGGGGATTGTGCCAGGCTTGCTGTGGCATGCCTATGAAAGAACCAAAGGCAGGGAAAGGGAAGGACCAAGGTGGTTTGGGGAGAAAGAAGCATCGGAAAACAGGGGGAAATGGGGATGAAAGGAGCTGGTCATGTGTGGCTGGTCAGCATAATTGTTTATGCACACCATGCAACTGAAAGTCTGTCCTGTCTTCTTATGAAATTCCATCCTCCACAACTTTCTGGGGTGAGTAGATGTCTGCTCTTGGTACGGATAGAGGCCCAAGGGCCCATCCCTGGAGTGGGAAGCACGAGTCAAAGGGGCTCATGCAACTTCAGGGCCAGCAACTGGAGAGATCAGGCTGTGTGCATGTGTCATGCTGGTGCTTATGTCATTGGGAGGAACCACTAATGCACATCAAACCAAATTAACCAGCAAGTAGGAGAGTCCTGGGAGCCATGTATTTAGAGACCCTATGTCTGGACTAGACCCTGGCGAGCCCAGAGTATCTGTGAGTTGGTTGCTCAAGGGAGAAAGTGGCCCAAAGCAGCACCTGGAGAAAATGTGGGGTCTTGCAGTCAGGTATTGATAAGGCCACAGGTCTGGACCTGGAGGGGAGGTTGTCCTTGGTGTGAGAGAGCATCAGGAATGCATGGAGCTCTGCCTGGGGACTGACGATGAGTTAGCTGAGAGCTGATAGGCCAGGATCAGAGGGCAGAACAACATGGGCAGCACTGTGGGAGGGTGGGTGGATTTCTGCTCCAGACCTCTTGATCAGGTAGATGAGGCCTTCTTCAGACAATTGGAAGGAGCTTTATGCTTGCAGGCCCTGGACCTCATGGCAGACTGAAACTGTCCCAGTTGCCACTGCTGAAGAGGTGCAAGCCACCCAGGAGGATTTTGGAGCTCACTGGTGACATCTTCCTGACAAGGGTGACTGAGGAGCCAGTGAGGTGAGGGGCCCTGCAGCAGGACTTGATACTTGCAAACAAGGAAGAGCTGCTCAGGGCTGTAACAATCAAGGGTGAGAAAGTAGAGTGTAGCATGCTGAAAGAAGGGAAGAAAGCAAGGGGCAGGACGTCAGGAGAGCAGGCTTTGACCTGCTGAAGGACCTGCTTGGAAGAATCCCATGGGATACAGCCCTGAAGAGGAAAGGGTGCAGAGAGCTGTTTGATGGTTAATGATCTCCTCTTTTCACTCCAGAACAGTCCACACAGACATGCTGAAAGTCAAGAAAAGGTGTCAGGAGAATGGCATGGATGAAAAAGGAGCTCCTGACAGAAACCAAGCATGAAGAGGAAGGACAGAGGAGGTAGAACCTGACAGCATTCCAGGCTCAGCAGTTCTGTGATGCTGTGCTGGAGAGAGACATTTGCGTGTGCGTGTGCTTGTCTGTGTGTGGAGGAACTGGGGGGATGAGGGAATTCTGGATCCAGGTCCCAGACAGCTGGAGGACCTAAAACCAGCTTCTGGAGAGTTCCTTATTGTTTCAATCTCTCTACAGGTATATATTTTCCACTAACACGGTCTAACATACAAATAGCCCAACCCTCATTTACCCTTTCTCCACTGACCCTGACTTTGCTTGTTTTGTGATCTCATTTGCTGTTTTGAAGATTGTGTTGATGGTAATTCCTACCTGGGGCTGTAGAGCCCTGCAGCTCCTCAGGCTGTTATTACGTGAGAGACACCACCACCATCAAGGTGAGCTATCTGCACAGAGGCACTAACAGCTGACCAAGTGGAGCTTCAGCCCAGGGAAACCTGAGAAACTCTGGGATTCTGGCCAACAGAAACCTCTGGAAGTTTACAAGGAGAAGTGTCCAGTCCTGCATTAGGAGGAAGAATAATCTCCTCATTTCTCAGGGCAGTCTGGGACCTGAGTAGCTGAGCAGGACCCTGAGGAGAAGGGCCTGGGCACTACGAGGACACCATACAAGACAGCGGTGCATGCTGGCCACAAACAAGGCCACCTGCATACAGGTCTGCACTAGGATGAGCATGGCCACCCGGACTATCCTGACATGGGTTGAAGTGTGGTTTCAGAGATGGTGGAGGTTTTTCTCTAAATCGAGAAACAACATAAGAAAGAAAGAATGGCACAAAGTGAAGTTTTGGAAGTTGAGACTGGACGTGAGGATTTTGTGTTACATTGAGTTACATGAAGCGTCCCTCCAAGTGCAGTACAATAGGCCACCCAGAAAGAGTCTGGATTAGCCAAAGCTTTGCTTTCCAACCATCAGCCCGTGAGGATGGAGAGATATCAGTAAGGGTAGGAAGATGGTCAAGTGAGAGCAAGGCTGGTAAGCACGGTCGATGTCCGGAGACTTCAAGAAAACAAGTGCAGGCGTAGGCCACCATAGGAGAGCCTGTGGTGGAGATGGCCAAGGGAGCTGACAAGGTTGAAAGCCCCCAGCAGAGCTGAGCTCTTCCTCCTGTTGGCTCTGGCTGTTGGCTGTGTCATCAAGGCCTACCAGGAGACACCTAATCCTTACAGCACTGGGGCCTCTTGGCCCCCTTGTCTCCACCCAAGAGCCTGGCATGTGTCCAACCACAATCCTGCCCTTGGCATTGCACATCCCCACAAAACTCTGCCCCAGGAAGAGCCCTGAGCCGTGGGTGTAGGACAGCATCTCCTTTCCCAGGGGCTGGAGCCAGGGCTGCTCTTTGGCTTGATAAAATGCATCCAGGCTTACTCAGCATCAGAGCCACCTTTACATTGACTCTGCCTCCAGTTTTCTGCTCTAACCAGCCCACAGGTTTGCTCTGGCAGTAAAGTCCCTCTGGGGGACCCATTAATGCTCCAAGAAACTTGGGCATTTACATCTGACTTTGCCTTCTTGAGAGGTTTCATCAGCTTTCTCTCAGGGTCATGGACTGGGCACCAAGCCCACCTGAGGGATCATTAAAATGCCTTGGACTGGTCCTCTGCTGCTGAGCTGGTCCCAGCTGCTGGGACAGAGGGAGCTGATGGCAAGCGGGCAGTGCTGCAGAGAGACAGCTCTGCCCAGGAGCAGCTCCTCTGCAAAGCGCAGCAGGATGAAGGGCACTCCTGGGGTATCTCAGGGAGATGAGCGAGGGAGATTAAGAGTTTAAAGGTGGTCAGGACTGGGAGGATGACTGAGAGTTCAAAGGAGGAGAAATCTTTACAGCCCTTGACACGGTAAGTCTCTGGGTGCAGGGTGATGTGTCTGTAGTTCCTGGAGGCATCTCCTGAAGCTGACACAGCCCACAGCTTATGGGATCTGCAAGGAGGGGGCTCTTTTTAGGCAATTTTGAATAGCTGTGAAGACACAGTGTGCAGGCAGGGGTGCCCAGGGCTGTCCTTCCCAGCAGGGTCCCTGCACCCCAGGGGGACTGTGTGCTGGGGCAGGGACTCTGCCGCCTGCCAGGGTCAGCCCTCAGCCTGCCCGGGGAGCTCCCCACGGCACTATGGGGAGAAACTGTGGGGGGAAGGAGAGACCCCCGCCAGGGCAGGCTCCTTCTGCTCTGCAGAGGGTGCTGCTGCGTGGATCAGGGATGCTCACAGCTCCAGATCACCTCTAGGACATTGGCATTTCAAGAGGAAGTTCAAAGCAGGGGCCACCTTAAAAATGTGAACCTTTCTAGGCTCTATGATCTCATGTTTCTTCTAAGAAAACATAGAAAGGGGCGGTGAAATTTTAATATGTCACTGAGACTCCTGAACTGTTAAACTGAGGGATCAACACATTTGCCAGAGACTTTATGAAGTGCCTTCACCTACTCCTCTACTTACAGACACACCAGCATCACCTTTGAGGGTTCTGGTTTTGCCTGCTGTTCTCCTTTGTATCTGGAAGTAGGGAATGAGCCTGGGCAGTGCCCTATTGCCAGGAGGGGTCTGCAGGGCAGAGCTGAGCACACAGAGGGTGGGATGCGGGCTGGAAGCACTGTCAGGGTGCTGACATGGGGACACAGAAATGGCTCCTGGCAGAAAACAGCTCCAGGGAGCAGAGAGCCAGGACTTGCTCCAGCATTCTCTTGAATCTGTACTAGGGCACAGGGAACCTTTTTGTCCCTCAGGTCTCCGCTGTGTTCAGTCTGAGAGAAATGTGAAAGATGAGGATTTCTATCCCTTCAAAGATTGACCCCTCTGAAACATCACAAATCTGAGCTCATGTAAAGGAACTGAATATATTACCCCCAAAGAAAGAGAAATAATTTTGAGGAGACTTTTTGGTAAACAGCATAAGATTGAATAAAAGAAGTCTGTCCTAACTTGTCAATGTCTTCTAGTTCAATCTCCCTGCCTGCAGTGAACAAATGTCCAACAGCAGCTCCATCACCCACTTCCTCCTCCTGGCATTTGCAGACAGATGGGAGCTGCAGCTCCTGCACTTCTGGCTCTTCCTGGGCATCTACCTGGCTGCCCTCCTGGGCAACGGCCTCATCATCACCACCATCGCCTGTGACCACCACCTCCACACCCCCATGTACTTCTTCCTCCTCAACCTCTCCCTGCTCGACCTGGGCTCCATCTCCACCACTCTCCCCAAAGCCATGGCCAATGCCCTCTGGGACACCAGGGACATCTCCTACTTGGGATGTGCTGCACAGGTCTTTTTCTTTGTCTTCTTGATAACAGCACAGTTTTCCCTTCTCACCATCATGGCCTATGACCGCTACGTTGCCATCTGCCAACCCCTGCACTACGGGACCCTCCTGGGCAGCAGAGCTTGTGTCCACATGGCAGCAGCTGCCTGGGACACTGCGTTGCTCTATTCTCTCCTGCACACTGCCAACACATTTTCCCTACCACTCTGCCAAAGCAATTCCATAAACCAGTTCTTCTGTGAAATCCCCCAGATCCTCAAGCTCTCCTGCTCAGGCTCCCACCTCAGAGAAGTTGGGCTCCTTGTGGTTAGTGCCTATTTACCATTTGGGTGTTTTGTTTTCATTCTGATGTCTTATGTGCAGATCTTCAGGGCCGTGCTGAGGATCCCCTCTGAGCAGGGACGGCACAAAGCCTTTTCCACGTGCCTCCCTCACCTCACCATGGTCTTCCTGCTAATCAGCACTTCATTTTTTGCTTACCTGAAACCCCCTTCCATTTCTTCCCCATCCCTGGACCTGGTGGTGTCATTTCTGTACGCCGTGGTGCCTCCAGCAGTGAACCCCCTCATCTACAGCATGAGGAACCAGGAGATGAAAGACGCACTGAAGAAGCTGATTCAGCCAATTGTCTCAGCAGGGATAAGATGCCCATGTCTCTTCAGAAGTGATTTGCAACTCTTATCTTAAACCTTCTGTGCAGTAAGCATTTTATTTGTGAAACTCTTGTTTGTTCCAAAATGTCTCCATCCACTCCTCTTTCTCAGAGACATGAACCAGCCTCTCTGACAGAGAGGCTTTTGTGCATGTGTCTGGTAAGACAGTACAGCTGGCCTCCCATGTTGCATATCCACAATAAAAGAGGCTTGTCTCAGTGCCGATGTCTGGAGGTTGGTCTCTTCTTCCAAAGCTGAGGTCAGGAACAGGCTGAAGGAATTGCCCCTCTGAGCGTGCTGCTGTGCTGGGGTTCTCCAGGGGTTCAGGGCAGGAGGGCATGGGGGGATGTGTTAGGGAATAGGCCTGTGCTGCCCCTTCACGTGGGGGTGCCCAGTGCAATGGAAATGATGGCTGATCCATGGGGATCTCCCTGGGACCATCTCCCCGTGGCTTTCAGCCACCACTGCCCTGCAGAGCAGCACCGCCAGCTCAGGGCCGTGCCTGAGGTGACATCCCGCGACAAGAGCAGACCTATTTCTGGAGGCACCAGTTTGGGCAGCTTTTCTCTCGCTGGCACAGCAGGAGCTGCCTGGGGAGCCCCCAGTGCAGGAGTCTTGTGCTGGGGAGAGGGACAGGCACAGAGGGGCTGCCAGCACTGGGCAATCAGGATCTCTTGGAGAGAAGAGCAGCAGAGAGAGGGAGACGCTGGCCTGCGTCTGCTCATGGCATGGCTGGCCCCAGCCCTGGGGCTGATGGGGAGGCTGAGAGCCCTCTGTGCCCCAGGAGCTGCTGTGACCTTCCGAGGGGCTGGGGCTGTGGGGTGAGTGCCCAGAGCTCTGCAGCACCCCCTAGCCTATCTCGCTGGTCATTTCCAGCACTGGCTGCTCACCCGGGTTTATGGGTGAGCGTTGCTGCTAAACCATCTCCATCCTCCTGCTGGTCTCAGTGCCTGTATGGGGGGACCGGCCAGCCCTGCCTGGCCTCTCTCCTGGTGCAGACCCTGGCAGACCCCAGAGAAGGGCTGTCTGCACTTGCTGTGAGGTTGCGCTCTGTCCTATTTTTCCATGGACAAAGGAAAAAAACACTGACCACATGAGCAGAACACTTGCCCTTACAGTACATGGATGACATTTTAGTAGATACTGAAAAAAAGTCGACCTGTATTCAGCTAACCATTGAACTCTTAAAATTTTTGGGAATTAATGGCTATAAGATGTTGTCCTGGGTTGAGTGAGTGGTGGAGTTTTTGGTGGCAGGGGAGGGGGCTATCGGGGCGGCCCCCTGGGAGAAGCTTCTCGAAGCTCCCCCAGCTCCACGTCAGCTCCACTTCTGTTTGGGAAATTGAGCCAATCGGCTGCACCTCTGCGATAACGTATTTAAGAAGGGACGTGGTGACGGGCAGTTGGACTTGTGAGGAGGAGTTGCTGCAGCTGCATGAACACCAAGGTCAGTGGAGGAACGGAGGAAGAAAGGAGGGGGGAGGTGTGCCGTAGCAGAGACCCTCCTGTATCCTGTGGTGAGACGGCAGGGCGGCCCCCCCCTGACACCCATGAAGATCTACGGTGGAGCAGACATTGATTTACAGCCTGTTGTTCCTGCTCAGCTGATCAAGGTTCTGTGCCTGAAGAAGGCCGGGGTCTCATGGAAAAAGGTAGCCCCGCTGCTGTAATTCAGTGCTGGGAGGATTGCAGCATGCGGGGGAGTCCCACGCCGGAGCAGCTCGGGAAGGGCTGCAGCCGTGGGAGGGAATCCAGTCGGAGGAAGTTAGTGACCCATGACGGAGCAGTGTGGGGAACGCTGCGGCCCGTGGGAGGGACTCATGTCAGAGAAAGTTTGTGGAGGACAGTCTCCTGTGAGAGGGGGACCACGATGGAGCAGGGGGTAACAAGTTTTGGACACTCCCCTCACCGAAGATGAAGGAAGTGGCAGCACTGACTGCACCCCCCCATTCCCTGCCCCTGCGCCACTGGGGGAGGAGGTAGAGATATCGGGAGCAGAGCTGAGCCCGGGAAGAAGGGAGGGGTGGGGGGAAGGTGTTCTCAAGATGTGGCAATGCTTCTCACTGTCCTACTCTGTTATGTGTTGTTAGTGTCTGTAATAAATGTATGTTCTTTTTTTTCTTTCCCCTAACGAGTCTGCCTTTTGCTCGTGATCATGAAAGGGGGATTTTTCCCCATCCCAGTCCTATCTCAAACCCCAAGCCTGGCTCTCTGTCCCTTCTCATTGCCGGAGGGGAAGGGAGAGAGAGGTGCTGCATTGTGGTTGGCTGTCAATCATGCCTAAACCACGACAAACTGTGCAGGAAGACACAGTCCATGTGGGCTACGAAAATGGAAAACCAGGGCAAAATGCCAACTTGGGAAGGCCATGTGTGTCGGAACAAAGAGGAAAAGACTCAAAGGGGATGCCCAGGAAGAACCACATGAAGGAGGAGAAACAGACAATGGGCCTGTGAAATGCAAACTGCTTTTTGAGGTGTGACACCAAAAATTCAGGTGGTGGTGGGGACATCCAATTCCCCATGCTTGTGAGGGATCTCACAGCTACCTGTAAGACCATTGTGGCGGGCAGGTCAGTGCTACATGTTTTGTCTTGTTCTTCGGCTGACGACCTGATCAAAAAGCTCTGTCTGACTGAGCCAGGGGAGAAGTCAGGAGTGGGCTGGGACTTGGGCACTCACCCTACAGCTCCAACACTTCTGAAGGGCACAGCAGCCCCAGGGAGCATCCCAGATAGGGACAGAAGCCTCCTCAGTGTTCCCACTACTTGAGCTGGTCCAAAGGGCGTAAGGAAACAGAGGCCAGGCACTCTCTGTCTGTCCTGCATTCATGCTGCAAGTGATCCCCAGGCCTGGCTGCCTTTGTTCCCCTTCTGCCTTTCCACCAGCCCTGCTGCCCAGGACAGCAGGAGACCCCCTGCCCTGGGGCTCCTCGAGCAGCTTCCACATTTCTCCAGTCTCCTTTCCCCGTGCCTGTTGCATTTTCACTGGCTCCCACCAAAATGCAGGGTCATGGCTTATGGGTATCTGGATTTAGTGCTTTACTCTGGGTGATCCTCACATTTGAGGGGTGTCTCATCTCCTGATTGTCCATTCACTGCCCACACCAGGGCACACAGAGAGTGTTCTTTCTTTCCTGACCCCTCCAGACTCCTTTCCACAGGGAACACTACATGCCATCAGCCCTGCTATATATGTGGCTACCTAAGAGGTAATGGAGAGCTCCTGCAGCATCTACACAGCCCCTGGACACCAGGAATAGTCTTTGAAAGCACCACTTGGTGTCCAATAGATCACACAGTTGCCACAAATTTATCGCCCCAAAGCAGGAAGTAAATATTGAGAAAAGAGATTTTTAAAAGTCCAATTCCTTGGGCTTATTTGTGGCAGCAGCTTTGTTAGGACAGCCCAGCCTTCAGGCACTGCACGCGGGAGACCCTTTTTATTGCTGAGATGCTCTCAGGGAGGCCGGATCTGGTAGAGTGTTCAAGGCATTTGTGAAAGTGTGAGACACAACAGATGAAGCCTCTAGAGAAGTGGTATGAAGCCAAGCAGTTACCTCTTATGGTAATTATCACAAGGGAAAAATAAATCAGAGGCTTGGCCTAAGCCAAGCTCTGGGTACTCTGCAGAGAGGGTGAGGCAGGTTAATGGTGGTGGAACAAGGTGCGTTGGATCAATTCCTTCACGGCATCCTTGAGCTCCCTGTTCTTCATGCTGTATATAAAGGGGTTCAAAACTGGAGGTACCACTGAGTACAGAACAGCCACCACCAGATCCAGGGATGGGGAAGAGATGGCGGGGGGCTTCAGGTAGGCAAAAAATGCAGTGCTGATGAACAGGGAGACCACAGCCAGGTGAGGGAGGCACGTGGAGAAGGCCTTGTGCCGTCCCTGCTCAGAGGAGATCCTCAGCACGTCCCTGAAGATCTGCACATAGGACAGCACAATGAAAACAAAACAAGCAAAGGATAAAAATGCAGTAAACAAAAGGAGTCCAACTTCCCTGAGATAGCTTGAGTCAGAGCAGGAGAGCTTGAGGATCTGGGGGATTTCACAGAAGAACTGGTCCACCACATTGCCATGGCAGAGTGGTAGGGAAAATGTGTTGGCAGTGTGCAGCAGAGCATTGAGGAATCCACTGCCCCAGGCAGCTGCTGCCATGTGGACACAAGCTCTGCTGCCCAGGAGGGTCCCGTAGTGCAGGGGTTGGCAGATGGCAATGTAG
Organism: Tyto alba; assembly: GCF_018691265.1. Lineage (NCBI taxonomy): Eukaryota > Metazoa > Chordata > Aves > Strigiformes > Tytonidae > Tyto > Tyto alba. The sequence continues at coordinate 7,164,766 of NW_024881277.1, read as the reverse complement.
CGGTCATAGGCCATGATGGTGAGAAGGGAATATTCTGCTCCAAGGAAAAATACAAAGAGAAAGACCTGGGCAGCACATGCCAAGAATGAGATGACCCTGGTATCCTGGAGCAAATTGGCCATGGAATTGGGGAGAGTGGTGGAGATGGAGCCCAGGTCGAGGAGGGAGAGGTTGAGGAGGAAGAAGTACATGGGGGTGTGGAGGTGGTGGTCGCAGGCGATGGTGGTGATGATGAGGCCGTTGCCCAGGAGGGCAGCCAGGTAGATGCCCAGGAAGAGCCAGAAGTGCAGGAGCTGCAGCTCCCGTCTGTCTGCAAATGCCAGGAGGAGGAACTGGGTGATGGAGCTGCTGTTGGACATGGTCTCCATATGAACCTGGGTGCCTGTACCAGAGGGAAAAGACAGTGACAAGTGAGGACAGACTTCTCTGTGAAAAACCAAAGAAATCCCTCAAATAGTCATGCCCCTTAGACACACTACCCCTCACTTTTTTCCTGCTTCTTAGGACCTTCGTGGACATCCCTGGATATTACTCTGGTTTGTGCTGGCTGGGGGTGCTGTGAAGAGCAGGGCCTGTGGGCTCCCAGATGTTTTGGACAAGCTCTAGGCCAGGATCTGCCTGGGAGCAGGGGGCACGTAGGGGCCAGGTCTCACAGATTTTCTCAGGTGAATTTCCTCTGAACATTAAAGGGCTTGACAAAATCTACAGCCCCAATTCCAAGGAAACTTGACTGCATCAAGGAGTTTCAGGCTTTTGTTTCTGTTTTTTCTTTCAGAAAGCTCTTCCCTACCACCCCACTGCCCCCACCCCAGCCTCATCTCCTCTGGGGACTCTTCTGTGAAATCAGAAATGCTCAGCATCTCTGTTGTGCTCAGTCTGAGCAGCAACAAGTCCTGGGAGGCAAAAAGATTTCCTGTGGATTAACACAGGGGAAGGTGAGCTGGTCTGTCCGTTTGTCTTGTTCCCGACTGCCCTGTGTCTGCCCCTTGAAATGGAGGGGGATTGATCTCTTGAGGTACCTGGAGAAGCAATCAGACCCCGCTGAGAGCAGAGGGATCCACTGCAGATCACTAAATATTTCACCCTGTTTCCCGGTACTTTAGCAAATTCTTACCACCCCACTCCTTGCCAAGGACACAGAGTTCATTTTTCCAACAAATTAACATTTTCCTTCTTGTAGCATCTCAGGGATTCTCCAATGCGTTTTACACACAAATGCTGGGGGAGAGATTTGCTGTCTGCAGGGTGACTCCCAGCTTGGGAGGACAACCCAAGGAGTCACCAAGTGTCCTCTTGGTGGCATCTCCTGAAGTCAGCTCTGTCCTCAACCACATGGGCAGCACAGCCCAGAGCCCCACAGCTTCTAGGAGATCTGGGACACCAGGTTCCCACGGACACATCTGCATGGGAGGACCCACAAAATGCACCGTAATGGCCTAGCTGGGAGAGGCCAGCAAAGAGACAGCCAGGCACTCGGGACAGCCTTCCCCTCTCCCAGCTCTGCCCGCCACCTCCCAGCCGGTGACACCGCAGGGCAGTCACCCTCAGCCCCTGTGCTGCACGGGCACGGGGCAGGAGAGATGCCCTTCACCTCTTCTTGGCGCTCAGGGGGGCGAGGAGGCTGCTGGTGGCCTGGACTCCATGGCTGTGAGGGCAGAGGCTCTGCTGGGTGGGAGAGAGAAGGGGAGAGATGTCAGTGTCACAGAAATCGGGAATGAAAACTCCTTCATGCTGGGTTTAGCACTTACGAGCAGGCATTACTATATTTGGCTGGAGACATGAGGGAATTATTCCACCTGACATGTCCAACGTACATTACAGTAGCCAAAACTTGTATCACTCTGTTACATACATATTCATCAAATTTCCTAAAACTCATTATCATATATACATAGTTATTAGGTATGCAGTTTAGGTCCCCGAGGGGCTTCCATGGGGGTCATTGGTGGTCTCTAGCAGTCTGTGGTGGTGTTTGGAGAGGAGCCCTTCTTGAACATTTCCTACATATTAGAATTGGACTTCATTGGTTTATGTATGCACTTCTTATCTCCAACCTAGCTTCAGCTAGTTCATTCTTTTTCAGAGCACCTTAATCTCCAAGGACAAGGGCTTCTCATTAGGATTCTCCCAATTTACACACAGAGCTTCTCCATTTAGGCATTCCCCATGAGGTGTTTATCACAGTTGCCTAGCTGAAGGACCTCTGTGCAACAGACAACGTGTTACAGGTGTTCGACTGATTGCTTAAGTTCTTATGCTACCCTAAACAATTATTTTTTTTTTTTTTCACCCATTTTCAAACATCAGGGGAAGCGACCTGCACTGCAGGGCATGGCAGGAGGTGCTAGTAGATCCCCTGAAACAGGATTTCTGATAAAAATCTCACTCCCTGCCAACGTCTCTGCTGCCTGGAGCTGTGCCTGCTGGCAGCCTGGTTTCTCAGTTCCCATCTCCTGCACTCACAGACCCCATCCCAGCTGCTGCGTGCTCAGCTCTGCCCTGCAGACACCTCCTGGGGCAGGGCACTGCCCAGGACCTTCTCTGTGCTTCAAAATTCAGGTAGGAATGGCAGAGGAAACCTGCCAAGCCTGCTGCTGGTGATGCTGGTGATCTGTAAGCTGTGGGGGATTGCTCTGATGCTCCCAGACTCATTCACCTCTCAGTGAAACAGATCTGCATTGTCAGTACCTTCTCCAAACCAGTGAGAGTCATTCCCATCTCTCACTGCTCACCCAGCCAACCCAGAGTAGCAAACTGAAAGCACAGGCTCCTTCCCTTGCAGGTGAAGACTCCCTTTTTTCTCTCTTGCAAATTTCTCCCCCAGAGCTGTCCAGGCTGTCAGCAGGAGCTGTGGGCAGCCCTGACCCACGCCTCACCCCCTCAACAGCACAATGACCCTGCCCTACCAGGGGTGATTGTGATGAAGGACAGCCCGGGGTGCCCCTGGCTGCACACCCAGCTTCATGCTCCTGCAGTCGTCCCCAGGAAAAGGGAGATGACATGACCCATCCCCCCGACTGTTCGGCAGATAATCACTGCTCCAGAGAGCATCAGCCCTGGCATGTGCCAGATCTAGAAGGACCCTCCCAGAGATTCTACCAGTTCCCACCTGCAGCCAGAGACTTACCGTGTTAGGAGCTGTGATGATTTGTCCCCCAGTGAACTCTCAGCATCCTCCCACTCCACGCTGTCTTACATCCTTCTCACTTCTCTCCTCTCTCCTTGTCACCCGTGGGCAGTGCCCTCAGCCCTGTCGTGCTCCGCAGAGATGCTCCACCCGGGCAGAGCTGTCTCTCTCCAGTGCTTCCCACTTGCCATCAGCTCCTCCTGCCCCTGGAGCCCGGCCCAGCCCAAGGCACCACTTTCTCTACCCCGCTGCTCTCCCTCGAGAGATCCCTGGGGCTCAAGGGCTGACAGCTCCTGAAAAGCAGCGGGGCCACCCCTGGGGAATGTTCTCTGAAATCAGATGAAGTAATCACCAATGTACCTGTCCCAACAGTGGAGAGAGACTGGTTCCAGCATGGTCTGGCCTGATAAAGCTGTCAATGCGTCTGTCTGGAAAATGTCATTTTCCTGTCTCAAACCCAAAAGAACGCATAGAGCGGAACAAGCAACTGGCTAGTTTCCCTTGTGCAGGGCAGGAATTTGGTTGAGGCAATGTGGGCATCTCATCCCGAGATGGAAGCCCTTGGGCTCAGACAGGATCCATTTCACCTCATGCACCCCACATCTGACATGATGCAGCAGCTTTTGACATCATCTCACAGAAGTCACCCCTCCATGTCCCCCTCCCTGCTGCTACCTAAAAACCGTGCCACATAAACCCAATACAGGTGCCAAGGCACCTGTAAGTTTGTGGAGGACTGTCTCCTGTGAGAGGGGGACCACACTGGAGCAGGGGAACAAGTTCCAGAAGCTCCCCCCACCGAAGATGGAAGAAAAGGCAGCACTGACTGCACCCCCCATTCCCTGGCCCTGCGCCACTGGGGGAGGAGGTAGAGATATTGGGAGCAGAACTGAGCCCGGGAAGAAGGGAGGGGTGGGGGGAAGGTGTTCTCAGAATGTGGCAATGCTTCTCACTCTCCTACTCTGTTACATGTTTTTAGTGTCTGTAATAAATGTATGTTCTTTTTTTCTTCCCCTAACGAGTCTGTCTTTCACTCGTGACCATAAAGGGTGATGATTTTTCCCATCTCAGTCCTATCTTGATCCCCAAGCCTGGCTCATCTGTCCCTTCTCATTGTTGGAAGAGAAGGGGGAGCAAGTGGCTGTGTGGTGTTTGGCTGCTGACCAGGCTCAAACTACGACACACGGTCAGACAAACTGTGCTCAGTTTCACACATATCCCACATGGGCATTTGTATCTGACTAATCCCCAACACTTCGACAAACATAAATAATTTCCATTTCTTAGGACCAGAATCACCCTGTTTTCAGAGAAATATTTAAAACCCAAAGTGAAACACACTCATTCAAAGAGAGGTCCAAAATATCTGGGTGTGACATTTAACAAGTGGGTCAATCGGAGGAGCCTCCCAGGGTGACCGTGCCGACTGAGGGTGGGGGTTTCTGCTTCTGGGGGTCTGAGAGTCCTTATGGGATGCCAGAGAGAGCACTGGGGATTGTGCCAGGCTTGCTGTGGCATGCCTTGGAAAGAACCAAAGGCAGGGAAAGGGAAGGACCAAGGTGGTTTGGGGAGAAAGAAGCATCGGAAAACAGGGGGAAAAGGGGATGAAAGGAGCTGGTCACGTGTGGCTGGTCAGTATATTGGTTTATGCACACCATGCAACTGATGACTCCAGTCTGTCCTGTCTTATGAAATTCCATCCACCACAACTTTCTGGGGTGAGGAGATGTCTGCTCTTGGTACGGATAGAGGTCCAAGGGCCCATCCCTGGAGTGGGAAACACGAGTCAAAGGCGCTCATGCACCTGGTGGGCCAGCAACTGGAGAGATCAGGCTGTGTGCATGTGTCATGTTGGTGCTTATGTCATTGGGTGGAACCACTAATGCACATCAAACCAAATTAACCAGCAAGTAGGAGAGTCTTGGGAGCCAGGTATTTTGAGACCCTACATCTGTACTAGACCCTGGTGAGCTCAGAGGATCTGTGAGTTGGTTGTTTGAGGGAGAAAGTGGCCCAAAGCAGCACCTGGAGAAAATGTGGGGTCTTGCAGTCAGGTACTGATAAGGCCACAGTTCTGGATCTGGAGGGGAGGTTGTCCTTTATGTAAGAGAGCATCAGGAATGCATGGAGCTCTGCCTGGGGACTGACGATGAGTTAGCTGAGAGCTGATAGGCCAGGATCAGAGGGCAGAACAACATGGGCAGCACTGTGGGAGGATGGGTGGATTTCTGCTCCAGACCTCTTGATCAGGTAGATGAGGCCTTCTTCAGACAATTGGAAGGAGCTTCATGTCTGCAGGCCCTGGACCTCATGGCAGGCTGAAACTGTCCCAGTTGCCTCTGCTGAAGAGGTGCAAGCCACCCAGGAGGATTTTGGAGCTCACTGGTGACATCTTCCTGACAAGGGTGACTGAGGAGACAGTGAGGTGAGGGGCCCTGCAGCAGGACTTGATACTTGCAAACTAGGAAGAGCTGCTCGGGGCTGTAACAATCAAGGGTGAGAAAGTAGAGTGTAGCATGCTGAGAGAAGGGAAGAAAGCAAGGGGCAGGACGTCAGGAGAGCAGGCTTTGACCTGCTGAAGGACCTGCTTGGAAGAATCCCATGGGATACAGCCCTGAAGAGGAAAGGGTGCAGAGAGCTGTTTGATGGTTAATGATCTCCTCTTTGCACTCCAGAACAGTCCACACAGACATGCTGAAAGTCAAGAAAAGGTGTCAGGAGGATGGCATGGATGAAAAAGGAGCTCCTGACAGAAACCAAGCATGAAGAGGAAGGACAGAGGAGGTAGAACCTGACAGCATTCCAGGCTCAGCAGTTCTGTGATGCTGTGCTGGAGAGAGACATTTGCGTGTGCGTGTGCTTGTCTGTGTGTGGAGGAACTGGGGGGATGAGGGAATTCTGGATCCAGGTCCCAGACAGCTGGAGGGCCTAAAACCAGCTTCTGGAGAGATCCTTATTGTTTCAATCTCTCTACAGGTATATATTTTCCACTAACACGGTCTAACATACAAATAGCCCAACCCTCATTTACCCTTTCTCCACTGACCCTGACTTTGCTTGTTTTGTGATCTCATTTGCTGTTTTGAAGATTGTGTTGATGGTAATTCCTACCTGGGGCTGTAGAGCCCTGCAGCTCCTCAGGCTGTTATTACGTGAGAGACACCACCACCATCAAGGTGAGCTATCTGCACAGAGGCACTAACAGCTGACCAAGTGGAGCTTCAGCCCAGGGAAACCTGAGAAACTCTGGGATTCCGGCCAACAGAAACCTCTTGAAGTTTACAAGGAGAAGTGTCCAGTCCTGCATTAAGAGGAAGAATAATCTCCTCATTTATCAGGACAGGCTTGGACCTGAGTAGCTGATCAGGGACTCTGAGGAGATGGGCCTGGGCACTATGAGGACACCATACAAGACAGCGGTGCATGCTGGCCACAAACAAGGCCACCTGCATACAGGTCTGCACTAGGATGAGCATGGCCACCCAGACTATCCTGACATGGGTTGAAGTGTGGTTTCAGAGATGGTGGAGGTTTTTCTCTAAATCGAGAAACAACATAAGAAAGAAAGAATGGCACAAAGTGAAGCTTTGGAAGTTGAGACTGGACATGAGGATTTTGTGTTACGTTGAGCTACATGAAGCGTCCCTCCAAGTGCAGTACAATAGGCCACCCAGAAAGAGTCTGGATTAGCCAAAGCTTTGCATTCCAACCAACAGCCCGTGAGGATGGAGAGATATCAGTAAGGGTAGGAAGATGGTCAAGTGAGAGCAAGGCTGGTAAGCACGGTGGATGTCCCCAGCCTTCAAGAAATCAACTGCAGGCCTACCAGGAGACACCTAATCCTTACAGCACTGGGGCCTCATGGCTGTAAGGCTGGGGGAGATGAGGACAGGTAATTTCTCCCCTGGCATTCTCCAGGGGACAAAACTGGGGGGATGAGGACAGCCTGCAGGGGAAAAGGCCCAGGGCATGCAACCACATAGGACAGCCTGTGGTGGAGATGACAGAGGGCTGTGGGAAAGTTGAAAGCCCCCAGTAAAGTCAACCCCATCATCATTTTGGCTATGGCTGTTGTCTCTGCCACTGATGCCTGTGAGGAGGCACAGTCCCTTGCAGCACTGGGAGCCTCATGGCCTCCTTGTGCATCCTCAGGAGCCTGGGAGGTGCACATCTCCATATTCCCCTACCCCAGGAAGAGCCCTGAGGAATGTGGGAGGGACAGGATCTCCCTTCCCAGGGGCTGGGGGTCGTGGCTTGGCCATTTGTTTAATGGTCTTAGGACTTGGAACTTTGGCCTAATGCAACAAACTGAGGATTACTCAGCATCAGAGCCACCTTTCCCTTTTTGTTTCCAACTTGTTGTCCCTGCCTCCAGATTTTATACTCTAAGAGCACCCTGAGGAGGCTTTGTAAATAGTGTCCTCAGAGGGAGCCATTAACAGTGCAGGAAACTTTGGAGTTTGAGTATAACTTTGACTTTCTCCAGATGTTTCTTCAGCTTCTTCTCTGTGCCTGTTTTCCATGGAGTTGTCACCAAACCCTCCTGAGGGGTCATTAAAGTGCCTTGGGCTGTTGCTGTGGTGCTGAGCTGGGCCGGGCTCCTGGGCCGGAGGGAGCTCCTGGCAAGTGGGCAGCGCTGCAGAGAGACAGCTCTGCCCAGGAGCAGCTCCTCTGCAAAGCGCAGCAGGGCTGAGGGCACTGCCTGCAGGCACCCAGGGCAGAGCAGCGAGGCACACACAGCTTCAAGGCAGCCTGGGCTGGGAGGATGCTGAGAGGCTCCGAGGAGGAGAAAGCATCAGGGCCCTGGCCACAGTAAGTCTGGGGGTGCAGGGCAATGCAGCTGCAGCTCAGGGAGGGATCTGGGGAAGGCGGCAGAGCCACCAGGAATCTGCCTCCTGCCTAGAGGAGGAGGAGGAGGAGGAGGAGGAGGAGGAGGAGGAGTAGCTGCTCCCAAGCAGGGCTTCCCTGGTGCCCCCTGTCGAGGGCCAGGGCATGAGGGCTGCCTTCTGGCGGGGCCGGCTGCAGGGGTGTGCAGCCGGGTGTGCAGGCAGGGGTGCCCAGGGCTGTCCTTCCCAGCAGGGTCCCTGCACCCCAGGGGGCTGTGTGCTGGGGCAGGGACTCTGCCGCCTGCCAGGGTCAGCACTCAGCCTGCCCGGGGAGCTCCCCACGGCGCTGTGGGGAGAAGCTGTGGGGGGAAGGAGAGACCCCGCCAGGGCAGGCTCCTTCTGCTCTCCAGAGGCTGCTGCTGCATGGATCAGGGATGCTCACAGATTCAGCTCATGCCCAGCTCATTTCCCAGGGAATTTGTCACAAATACTTCCAGCTCAGAGATTTCATGCTTCTGTTGGTTCTTTCTAGACTCTCTACTTCCTATTTTCTCTGACACTTCTTGGTGGGAAAAGGAAATACAGCTGTGTAGATGAGAGCGGGGTCTGACACACTTAAGCTTTCACAATGATAATTATATGAACCTCAGAAAGTGCCTTCAGCCCCCTCCAGCCTACAGAACACACCAGCATCACCTTTCCTTTTTCATCAGGTTTGCGTGGGCTGTGCTTTAAGCCCTGCACACACAGAGATACTGCACGGCAGAGCTGTGCTCACAGGGGCTGGGATGGGGACTGTGAGCACTGGCAGGGAGGAAACATGGGCTCAAAGACAGCACTGCCAGCTTGGACACCTCAAGGCAGTGGAGACTTGGGCAGGGAGGGAGGGAAATGCTAAGGGAAACTCTGCTGCAGGGCAGACTCCTTCCCTGAGCAACACTCCTCTTGTCTCCTCTGCCACCCAGCACAGCCCTTAGCCCGTGGCTCCTGGCCGTTAGTCACCTCCTGGCCCAGCAGCCCAGCAGAAGGGATGAAGTGCATCTCTGCTGCCAGGGGCCCAGTTCCTGCTGAGCAGGGCCTGAGGGCAACTGTCCTGCATTGCTGCTGTCTGGGAGGGGTTGTGCAGAGCTGCCGAAGGGAAAGGCTTTCCTGAGAGCCCGTCTGTCCCTCTCCTTGCCTTGCTCAGATGCCCTTGGTGTTGCTGACAGGCTCTCTGGGAAGGGGGGTTCCAGCTGCAGGGTCAGGCACAGAGCTTGTGAGCCCTCCTCTGCAGATGTGCCCCCAGCAATGAGGTGTCCCAGCTTTCCTCTAAGCCGTGAAGCTCTGGGCAATGCAGTCTGTGAGGCTGGGCCAGGAGCCGGCTCTGCCTTAAGAAGTTGCCGTGGTTCGGACCCTTGGCTCTCTCCTTGGGGTGTCCATCCCAGCTGTCTGCTGCTTCCAGGGGACTCTGTGAGCCGTGGGTGTCATTGGCTAAAGTGGGGTGCTGAGACTTGGGGAAAGGGTGAGTCATCTGGTGCTCTGCAGAGGATCCCTCTGCTCTCAGCAGTGTCTGGTTGATTTTCAGGGTAACATGGGAGTGTAATCACCCTTGAACTCAGAAAGGTGCAATTCAGGGCAGACGGGAACAAGACAGAAAGACAGACCAGCTGCCCTCAGTCTGCACTAAGGCACAGAAAATCCTCTTGCCTCACTTGACTCACTCTGCTCTCCCTGAGTGCAGCAGAAAAACCTCTCAGCCTGTCTTCTGCTTTCCCCATTCCTCACCACTGGTAGAGCAAAGGCTGACAAGCCCTTCTGGGTTAGGGCAGGTTTTTCTGACAGAGTCACACAAAGATCTCACTCCTTGGCAGACAGCATGCAAAAACCCTTCCCCTCATGAAATGCTTGTCCAGCACCTACCACAGCTCCAGCTACAGAGCTGAAGGAAGATCTCAAAAAAGGGGGGTGCCATGTAGTGGCTGGGATGGGATAAGGACAGAGGGTGTTGATATTTATAAGAGAAATATACCCTAATGTGTTGTCATCTTTCCTCCTTGAACAGGCTCATATGTCCAGACAAAGCAAATGTTAAATAACAGCTCCATCGCCCACTTCCTCCTCCTGGCATTCACAGACACACGGGAGCTGCAGCTCTTATACTTCTGGCTCTTCCTGGGCATCTACCTGGCTGCCCTCCTGGGCAACAGCCTCATCATCACCGCCATCACCTGCGACCACCACCTTCACACCCCCATGTACTTCTTCCTCCTCAACCTCTCCCTCCTCGACCTGGGCTCCATCTCCACCACTCTCCCCAAAGCCATGTTAAATTTACTAACAGACACCAGGGACATCTCTTACTTGGGATGTGCTGCACAAGTATTTCTGTTTCTATTTTTGTTACCATCAGAGTTTTCTCTTCTCACCATCATGGCCTATGACCGCTACGTTGCCATCTGCCAACCCCTGCACTACGGGACCCTCCTGAGCAGCAGAGCTTGTGTCCACATGGCAGCAGCTGCCTGGGGCATTGCATTGCTCAATTCTCTCCTGCACACTGCCAACACATTTTCCCTACCATTCTGCCAGGGGATTGTTGTGGACCAGTTCTTCTGTGAAATCCCCCAGATCCTCAAGCTCTCCTGCTCAGATTCCTACCGCAGGGAAGTTGGGCTCCTTGTGGTTAGTGTCTGTTTAGGATTTGGGTGTTTTGTTTTCATCGTGCTGTCCTATGTGCAGATCTTTAGGGCCATGTTAAGGATCCCCTCTGAGCAGGGACGGCACAAAGCCTTTTCCACGTGCCTCCCTCACCTTGCTGTGGTCTCCCTGTTTGTCAGCACTGGCATCTTTGCCTACCTGAAACCCCCATCCATTTCCTCCCCATCCCTGGACCTGGTGGTGTCATTTCTGTACTCAGTGGTGCCTCCAGCAGTGAACCCCCTCATCTACAGCATGAGGAACCAGGGGATCAAGGATGCACTGAAGAAGCTGATTCAGTCAATTTCCTTTCTGAAACAATAAAATGCTTCTTTTTTCTTCAGAACTGTTTCAAATTCATCTCTGAATCCTACCATACATTGATCATTTCATTTGTCTAAATCTTTTTTTTCTAGAAATATATGCAGTCACTCTTCTTCCTCAGAGACATGAACCAGCCTCTCTGACCCAGAGCCCTTTGTGCGTGTGTCTGGTAGGACAGCTGGCCTCCCATGCCACATAACCATAATAAAAGGGGATTTTCTTAGTACTGGTGTCTGGAGGTTGGTTTCTTCTTCCAAAGCTGAGGTCAGGAACAGGCTGAAGGAATTGCCCCTCTGAGCGTGCTGCTGTGCTGGGGTTCTCCAGGGGTTCAGGGCAGGAGGGCATGGGGGGATGTGTTAGGGAATAGGCCTGTGCTGCCCCTTCACGTGGGGGTGCCCAGTGCAATGGCAATGATGGCTGATCCATGGGGATCTCCCTGGGACCATCTCCCCGTGGCTTTCAGCCACCACTGCCCTGCAGAGCAGCACCGCCAGCTCAGGGCCGTGCCTGAGGTGACATCCCACGACAAGAGCAGACCTATTTCTGGAGGCACCAGTTTGGGCAGCTTTTCTCTGGCTGGCACAGCAGGAGCTGCCTGGGGAGCCCCCAGTGCAGGAGTCTTGTGCTGGGGAGAGGGACGGGCACAGAGGGGCTGCCAGCACTGGGCAATCAGGATCTCTTGGAGAGAAGAGCAGCAGAGAGAGGGAGACGCTGGCCTGCGTCTGCTCATGGCATGGCTGGCCCCAGCCCTGGGGCTGATGGGGAGGCTGAGAGCCCTCTGTGCCCCAGGAGCTGCTGTGACCTTCTGAGGGGCTGGGGCTGTGGGGTGAGTGCCCAGAGCTCTGCAGCACCCCAGCCTATCTCGCTGGCCATTTCCAGCACTGGCTGCTCACCCGGGTTTATGGGTGAGCGTTGCTGCTAAACCATCTCCATCCTCCTGCTGGTCTCAGTGTCTGTATGGGGGCACCAGCCAGTCCTGCCTGGCCTCTTTTCTGGCCCAGACCTTGGCAGACCCCAGAGAAGGGCTGTCTGTGAATGCCCACATGGGACACAGCTGGGGCTGGTAAAGTGTTGGATACTGGGGGAGCCTGCAAATTGTATATTATGAGATTATGTCTTGGTGGGGCTATGGGAAGGGACAAGGAAATGATTGCTCTCACTGGCATCATAATGGGAGGAACTTACCCTGACAGCAGATAGGCTGGGGGTGTACAAGAAGCTGGGAGCGGACACAACTGGGACACCTGACCTCAGCTGACCAAAGGGACAGTCCATACTCTATGACATTGTGCTCAGCAATAAAAACTACAGGGAAGCAGGAAGGGGAGATGTTTGTAGTGACAGCGCTGGTCTTCCCAAATAACCACTGTGTATGATGAAGCCCTGCTTTCCTGGAGATGCCTGAACACCTGCATGCCTGTGAGAAGTAGTGAATGAATTTCTTTATTGTGCTTGTCACTTGTACACAGCTTTGTTTTATGTATTAAACTGTCTTTACCTCAACCTATTATTTTTCTCACTTTCACCCTTCATATTTTCTCCCCCATCCCACTGGGGAGGAGTGAGTGAGTGGCTGTGTGAGCCTAAGCAGTCTACTGTGATTAATCCACAACATCTCAGCCTCTCTAGATCTCCCTGGATGGCAACTCTGCCCTCCAGTGTACTGACCCTTACTTCCACAATTCAGTGGCATCTTCAGTCTTAGTGAGAGTGCACTCTTTCAGTTCTTCCATGTCCTTGGTAAAGATGTTTGCCAGGACAGATCCCAGGGTGAACACTTGCAGTACTCCATGTGTTGCTGATCTGCCTGCAGAGAAAACTTCATTCACCATGAACTTCTGAACCCCACCATCAAACCATCCATCCAGACTGTAAGGTCCTTACTTGGGCATCTGGACAGGCCCAAAGAGTGGTGGTGAATGGAGTTCAATCAAGCTGGTGGCCGGTCACAAGTGCTGTTCCCCAGGGATCAATATTGGGGCCAGTTTTCATTAATATCTTTATCAGTGATCTGGATGAGGGGATCAAGTCCACCATCAGTAAGTTTGCAGGCAACACCAAGCTGTGCGGGAGTGTTTATGTGCTGCAATCTAGGAAGGCTCTACAGAGGGGTCTGGACAGGCTGGAGTGATGGGCAAAGGCCAATTGTATGAGCTTCAGCAAGGCTCAGTGTTGGGGCCAGCACTTTGGGCACAACAACCTGATGTAAATCTACAGGCTGGGGGAAGAGTGGCTGGAAAGCTGCCCAGCAGAAAAGAACCTGGGTGTGATGGTAAACAGCTGGTTGAAAACGAGCAAACAGAGTGCCCAGGTGGTCAAGAAAGCCAATAGCATCCTGCCTTGTATCAGAAATGCTGTGGCCAGCAGGATTAGGGCAGTGATCATCCCTCTGTACTGGGCACTGTGAGGCCGCACCTTGAATACTGGGATCAGTTTTGGGCCCCTCATTACAAGAAAGACATTGAGGTGCTGCAGTGTGACTCAAGAAGCGTAATGAAGCAGGTGAAGGGTCTAGAGCACAAGTCTTATCAGGAGCAACTGTGAGAACTGGGGTGTTTAGAAATGGAAGCTCAGGAGCACCCTTATTGGTCTGTACTACTACCTGAAAGGAGGTTGCAATGAGGTCTGGGCCAGCTTATTTTCTTATGTAACAAGTGAAAGGACAGGAAGAAATGGCCTCAAGTTGCACCAGGGGAGGTTTAGATTGAATATGAGGAAACATTTCTTTCCTGGAAGGGTTATAAAGCATTGGAAAAGGCTGCCCATGAAAGTAGTTGTGTCACCATTATTGGAGGTGTTTAAAAGACATGTAGATATGGCACATAGGGACCATGTTTAGTGGTGGGCTTGGCAGTGTTAGTTTAATGGCTGGATTTGATGACCTTAAGAATATGTTCCAACCTAAATGATTCTATGATTCTGTGACTGACCGGGAAGATGGGGAGTGAGGCATGGCCTGTTTAATGTGGCTCACATATATGGAGCTCCTCTACAGCACAGGCAACGTTTTAAGTTGGTGCTTGTCATAAAATCACAGAATCACAGAATGGTTTAGACTGGAAGGGACCTTTACAGATCATCTAGTTCCAACCTCCCTGCCTTGATGATTAACTTCTATTAGTTCTTCTTTTTCTTTTTTTATTTTTATTTTTTTTTCTGATTCTTCAGTGTTTTTAAGACTTGTCAAAGAAAAACGAGTACACCAAAAGAGATATTGAGTGAATTGCCAGTGTAAACCAGGTGAGCTACCCCCATGCCTGTGTCTTCCTGGTAATGGAGTCTGTCCTGAGAAGGGGATCCAGCCTCTGCCACTCTCTGGAGAGGGAAATCAGCAGTGCCCATGCCTCCTGGGGACACAAAAGGAGACTTTTACATGAGCACCCTTCATGAGAACTGCTTTGGAAGGGCTACTTGAGGATGGCTTACATTGCAAATACTGATTGAAGTGACATTGCCCAGCATGTTTACAAAGCAAGCAGAATGCTTCATTGCAGTAATTTACACGTAATTAATTCACTTTGCTTTGTTTCTTTCTTTCTTTCAGGTACTGTTACTCTTAGGGAAATCATACTAACATCTGAAGGATTCTTGACAGAAGCCTCATGGTGTTTACATCTCAGGGAATGAGATGGCAGAGGCCAAGGGAAGGAAAGGTTGGACACTCATCAGGGTTTTAGCAAACCAAAACGTGCTCCCCCAGCACCATACCCTCCTTATCGAGAGATGTGAGAAACTCTGCAAACTAGATCTGGACTCACAGTTGTGTAACTTATGCCTAATTGAAAAAGGTGTTTTCATGCAAGATCACATGTTGAGATTTCATTTTAGCCCAAACCATTTCAGTTAACACTACCTCCATCTTCATTCCGATGCTGCCTGATGTGTGACAGAGCTGTTCTGTATCTCCAGGCAGGATGGGGAAAAATTTGATGCCTGAACTGGAAATTGTCCCCTTGTCAGCAATGTGAATGCAGTAGGCTGGAGCCAAGAGGCCCAAGAAAACAAATTTCCCTAGGACCAGCTAATGAAACATCCCGTAGGCTGTGGGACTTCCTTTCTGCTGATAGAGAATTTGTAAATCCAGATGATACAGCTTCAACTATTTTTTGTTTCTCTTTGAAACTTGTCTCTCAGCACTGAGGTACTTAGACTGTATTGTTACTTTAAAAGTCTGGTTTTGAAAAACTAGCCCAGTGTGTGTCTAATTCAAGGAGGTGATGGAGATTATACTCTGGGTAACTCTTATGGGGTTCCGTCAGGAGTTTTGCTGAATCCTGATGATTTCCTTGCCTGAGTCTCCTTTCTAGAGAAGCCTGACCTGGAGTTCAAAGTACCCAGGGTTGTCAGGAAAGGCAGGGCTTGCCACAACAGACTTTCCAAACTTTCCAGCAGTTCAGAAGTTGCAGCCTGCTTTGAGAACTAGCTTAGCAATGCTTCCTCCCCGCAATGCCTGGGGAGAGCTGAGCTGTGCCTGAGTCACTGAAGGAATTGCTGGTGCTATAAACTCCAGTTCACAGTGTAGAACATGGGGCATTTTTTGCTGCTGGCATGTCAATCTCAAGATGTGGGGAGCAGAGAGCAAGGGCAGAGCAGGACAGTAGGTCTGAGTCAGGGTTTGCAGAGAGATCACAGAAGGGAAGATGTGGTGGGGTAGAGGCAGAGAGTGAGGCCCCCGGTCTTTGTTCCCAGGCACCATCAGCACAGAGGTCAACCCTTCATGCTGAGCATTGTAGGTGGGTGCTGGATGTCCCGAGTCAGGGAACTGCTGATTTTGCTGTGGGTGTTTGGGCAGTGAAAGTGTGTGAGTGAGAGCTGAGTCTCAGCCCTGTCTTGTGCTGCACATGTCCCCAGCCCAGCTCCCTCCTTCCCCAGATCCCCTGAGATCCAGTAACTTCCAGCAGAGATGCTGGGGAGGGGCTGGTGGTGCTGAGTTCCAGCTGGGCTGGGCTGTGTTGGAGCCAGCCCGGGCACTCACCCACCTCAGCTGGGATGGGGGAAAAGTCAGTGCAGGGTCTTTGGGTCGAGATCACCTGAGCCCTTCTCCTCCCACAGGACTCTGTCCTTTCTCAGCTTTCTCCTTTTTCTCTCCCTTCCTCACCATTCCACAAGCTCAGACCCTCAGCTTTCTGACATGGACTCTCTCATCCAGTGGGGAGAGCTAGAGGCTTTACTCATCCTCGTCAGCTCTGCTGAAGCTGTTTGTCCTCCTCTCTTCCAGAAGCCAAACATTCCCTGCTGGGAGGTGGGTTTGACAACACTGAGAGCACCATGTATTTCAAGGAGCACAGCTGGTGAGGCTGCTTCTCAAGCAGGCACTTTCCCTGGCTGTGCCCTCAGGCATGTCCCAGGCATCGCCCGTGGCCCTGAGCCTGCTACTTTCCCACCTCAGCCCCAGGCACCCCGGGGACACTCCTCCCAGTGCCCAGCAGTGCTGAGCAGGGAGCCCTGCAAGCACAGCTGGCTGTGCCAGGTCCTGCTGCTGGGCTGGATGTACAGGGGGGCAGCCCCAAAGCCCTGGGGACCCTGTGTCGAGGAGGTGAGTATGGGGAGTGAGTGCTCCTCACTGGCATTTTCCTTCCTGCCTGCACAAAGTCTCTCATGAGATTTCTGGTTGATGCACAGTTATAATTTTCTTTAATTTCCTTTTTTCTCTTTGTTTCTCATCTTTTCTTTTACTGTCTCACACACAGTGTGGGCTCAAGCATCCTCTGTCATGATCCCATTGAACACACCCTTTGTCTGAGCAGGTAACTCCTGACCTGGTCTTTGTCAATGCAAGAACTTGGCCTGCTCAGGGCAGGAATGCTCTCCTCAGAAGGGCAGCGTTTCTGAGAGCCAAGATCACTAGCCCAGAGCTGTGCTCAGCCTTCTCCCAGTTTGAGAAAGGACATCTGCCTTGATCTTTTCACAGAAACAATTTATTTCAAAACATGGCACTGGTTTTCCTTGGAAGAGCACAGAGAATCTCAGTTGTAAACAGCTATTCTGGTCATGTTGAGAATCCCCCGAGCACAGGAAAGCAGGATGTCAAAATGTGAGCAAATGCACATGATGTTTGCATTCCAGCATGAGGAAGAGGCAGCTCCATGGGGCAAGTCAGCCCTGTGGTCAGAAGGAGTGCTCTTGGGACAAGTGGGTCTGTTGTCTTGAAGAACCCAGGTCCCTTAATTTAGTTTATGGAGAGAGAAAAATAGACTATGAACAAGGGAAAGTAGTTGAGATTTTTTTTTTTTGTTGTTGTATCCTTTTTAATCAGTAATTTCCATCACAGTTCTTCTACTTATCGCAAAGATGCAGGTATTTTGTCACAAGCCTCCTTCCTGGCAAGTGGGGGAAGAAAGAGAATCAACGCTGTATGGAAAAATGGGAAGAGGAGAATCAGACATCACCCACAAAGTTCCTGCTGAGGGCAATGGGGAATGTGCCCTCACTCCAGACTCCACTCTTCCTCCTATCACTCATCATGACTGTGATTGGGCACATCCTCATCGCTGTTTTGGTGCTGTCAGAGCAGCATCTGCACACCCCCACGTACTTCTTCTGGGGCAATCTGTCCTCCTTGGAGACCTGCTACAGCTCCACCCTCCTGCCCCGGCTGCTGGCCAGCTTGCTGAATGGGGATGGGACCATTTCTGCTCACAGCTGTATGGCTCAGCTCCACTGCTCTGGCTGCTTTGCAACTGCCGAGTGTTACCTGCGGGCCATGATGGCCTATGATTGGTATCTGGGCACGTGCCAGCCCCTGCTCTATGCAGGCTTCATGACCTGGAAGGTCTGCCTTCAGCTGGTGGTTGCACCTTGGCTATGTTGGTGTGTGCAACAGTCCGAAGTCTTCTTATCCCAGCTGAAGTTCTGTGGCCCCAGGGCAACTGGCCACTTGTTCTGTGACCTCTCTGCTGGAGATTGCCTGCAGTGGCACCAGCCTGTTCACACTCACATCCTTCATCCTCTCTTTCCTGAGCGTTGTCTTCCCCTTCCTGTTTGCTTTTGCGTCCCATGTGTGCATCATAGCTGCCATCCTGAGGATCCCATCCAGCATGGGCAGCAGAAGACCTCCTCCCGATCCTCTCCCCTCATTGTCATCTCTCTTTTCTCCTGCACCCTCCTCACTGTCTACCTGCTGCCCAGAACAGCCCCGCTGAGGCAGCTCAACAAAGTGCTCTCCCTCTTCTGCCACTGTCCTCACGCCCCTGGTCAATCCCCTTGTCTACAGCCTGCGGAACAGGGAGGTCAGGGAGGACCTGAGGAAAGCTCTCAGGAAAGACAAGGCCTGCACCCAGGGTGCACAATAATGTTCCACCTGCAGGGATGAATGCTTTGTGCTTCTGTTTTATCTCAGTAGGGAGGCCTTGGGCAGGCCTATGGTGTCCAATGCCGCAAACATTGTTTTAGGAGGGCGTGATATTGAGCACGTCTGTGGGATGGGAAAGGTCGAGGGGAAGACATTTCCTTTTAGAGAGTTCATAGAATCAGAATCAGAATGGTTTGGGTTCGAGGGGACCTTTAGAAGTCACCTGGTCCAATCCCCCTGCAATAAGCAGGGACATCGTCAGCTAGAGCTGGTTAATCAGAGCCCTGTCCAACCTGACCTCGAATTATTCCAGGCATGGGGCATCTATCATCATTCTGGACAATGTGTTCCAGGGTTTCACCAATCTCATTGTAAAAACTTTCTTCCTTATATCTAGTCTGAATCTACTCTCTTTTAGTTCAATACACCTACACACAGGGCTGTTCAGAGACACGAGTCCTTCCCTTGCACACGCAGAGGCAGTGCACTGCAGGAGCCATAGTGTCTCTCAGAACTCCTGCTGCCACCCCCAGAGGCTGGGAGGCACCTGAGCCCTGCGGTGCTCACCCTGCTCTGCACCCGTGGGAGATGCCCCAAGGTATGAGGAATGGACACAGGGACCGCGGTTCAGGGAAGCACCTCCCAGTGCTGCATTCAGGGGGTTTCCCAGGGGATGTGACTCTCTACATGAAGTGTCCTCAAGACACAGTCAGTGTCACAGGCATTCATGGCACCCCCAGGAATAGCTGATGGATTTTGTGCTCACTCAGATTTATTTCACCACACACACATGATGTGCAGGTTTATGGTTTGTAAAATGCAAAGTTGAACTTCTGACATAATCATTTGGTGTCACTCTGTAGAAGGATAAACAACCTCTCTGTGCTGCAGTGAGAGGCCTGTGCTGTAAATGGTGGTTGTTATTGTATGGTCTGTGACAATTGCCATGGGGCAGCTTCCCGGGGTGCCCAGCGCACATGGGCACAGATTAGTCCCCACTTTGCTGTTCCTTCAGGTCTCTCACAGGAGCCTGGCTGTACAAGGACACTGCTGTGTGCCCCCACCCTGCACACACAGACACACGCTTCCACTCCTCACTGGTGGTTTCTCTCCTGGGCTATTTCCTGGGCATGGTCTTGAAAGCAACTCTGGAAGAAGACCTAAGCCTTCATGCACTGCCCAGAGAAGATCCCCCTGTCTGATGGAAACACTGTCATGAAGGCCATCTCTGTCACAGAAGTGCTCAATGCTTGTCTCTACCTGCAGTTAAAGGACTGCCACACCGTGGGACGCTGACCACAGCACAAAACCACTCACATCTTAGACCAATACAAGGGCTGAGCTGGCAGGTCCAGAGAACGACTTGGAGGAAGGATCTCAAAGCATGTCTCTACAGTGTCCTTTATTTTGTTTAACCACAATGAGAGCATGGATCCTCATTTACACAGACTCTGGGTCACACAAAAGATTGATAGATACTTAATGAGAACAGGGAAAAATAATGACACTTTTTAGCAGAGAACATAATGTAAATAAAACAAAGAAAACAAAAAAAAATCAACCCCCAAAAGACCCAACAAAAATCTACAGACTGAGATCCTGTATGCAATCAGTTACACTTAGCGTTGTTTACAGAAGACACATATTTTATTGTTTCTGAAATTCAACCTGTTACCAGTTTCCTCAGGGCATCTTTGATCTCCTGGTTCCTCATGCTGTAGATGAAGGGGTTCACTGCTGGAGGCACCACCGAGTACAGAAATGACACCACCAGGTCCAGGGATGGGGAGGAGATGGAGGGGGGCTTCAGGTAGGCAAAAAATGAAGTGCTGATAAAGAGGGAGAGCACGGCCAGGTGAGGGAGGCACGTGGAAAAGGCTTTGTGCCGTCCCTGCTCAGAGGGGATCCTCAGCACAGCCCTGAAAATCTGCACATAGGAAAAAAGAATGAAAACAAAACACCCAAATGGTAAATAGGCACTAACCACAAGGAGCCCAACTTCTCTGAGGTGGGAGCCTGAGCAGGAGAGCTTGAGGATCTGGGGGATTTCACAGAAGAACTGGTTTATGGAATTGCCTTGGCAGAGTGGTAGGGAAAATGTGTTGGCAGTGTGCAGGAGAGAATAGAGCATCCCAGTGCCCCAGGCAGCTGCTGCCATGTGGACACAAGCTCTGCTGCCCAGGAGGGTCCCGAAGTGCAGGGGTTGGCAGATGGCAACATAGCGATCATAGGACATGGCGGTGAGAAAATAAAACTCTGCTGTAGCAAAGAAGACAAAGAAAAAGAGCTGTACATCACATTCTGCATAGGAGATGTCTCTGGTGTTCCAGAGGGAATTGGCCATGGCTTTGGGGAGAGTGGTGGAGATGGAGCCCAGGTCGAGCAGGGAGAGGTTGAGGAGGAAGAAGTACATGGGGGTGTGGAGGTGGTGGTCGCAGGTGATGGCGGTGATGATGAGGCCGTTGCCCAGGAGGGCAGCCAGGTAGATGCCCAGGAAGAGCCAGAAGTGCAGGAGCTGCAGCTCCCGCGTGTCTGCAAATGCCAGGAGGAGGAACTGGGTGATGGAACTGCCATTGAAAATTTGCTTCCATTGGTTATTGGGCACTGTCCATGGAGGAAAAGACATTGAGAAGTTAGGGTAGACTTCTCTGAGATAAAATCTACTCTGTATCTCTCAGCATCTGACTCTTCCTTTCAACCAAGACCTTTGGCCAGTCCCTCCTGTGAGCTCTGGTTGGTGCTCGCTGAGAGTGCCCCATGGAGAAGGGGCTCTGCTGTGAGCTCTGGAGGAGTCGGTAGGGCTGGAC
Organism: Tyto alba; assembly: GCF_018691265.1. Lineage (NCBI taxonomy): Eukaryota > Metazoa > Chordata > Aves > Strigiformes > Tytonidae > Tyto > Tyto alba. The sequence goes on along the minus strand of NW_024881277.1, from coordinate 7,143,715 downwards.
AGTTATAAATAAATCAGAACACGGATAATCATACATTAAATACACTTGTATTATCAAAGAGGTTTACAGTACTATTTCTCCCATTTCACCTGACTGCAGGGTGGAAACATGGGGATTTAATTTTTTACTGTTCTAGTTGCACCACTATAACTGAGGAGTGGTTTTAACGCAGAAATTCTTGGCATTTCTGCTGAACTCCTACTGAAACATTGTGTTTCTTGAGTGGCCAAGGGGCTGTCCTGAAATTCAGAATGAGGTGAGGCATTCTGTCCATCAACCCTGGTCTCATCTGCCCTGTGCTGGCACCGCTTTGGGCTGGATGATGATAGACACAGCTGTTCCCCACAGAAACAGGGCACTGCTGGGACTAGAGGAATCCAGTCTCCAAGCACAGCTCTCCAAAGCCCTCAGCCTCTCTCATCGCACCTGAGGAGGATCTCAGCTCTCCCCTCCCAGCCAGGGACACAGAGGGCTCATTGCAGCTGCCTGTGTGCAGACGCCCAGCAGCATTTCCATGGCCTTCGCACTGAGGTGTTTCTTCCCTGGGGCTGCAGGATAACACAGAGATGTCCTGGGGAAGCTCTGCCCACCTGGAGAGAAACCTGCAGCCCAGCACGAGCCCCTCAGAGCAAGAGTTGAATGTCCTAAAGAGTGAGTGTCCTGAAAGGAGTATTGTGTCCTTTGTTTTGCCCTGAGCCCACAGATTATGAGGAGACTTTACTCCCATGGACACATCTGCACAGCAGGACCCACAGGGTTGGGCTCAGAACTGCAGCTTAAGCCCAGCCCCCCATCCCAGCAAGTCCAGGGATGACAGTAAGGGGAGCAGATACAGGAGGGGGAAAATGGACAAATACTACAGAGCTGGTGCTACTTGAGGCAGAAAGGGACAGGCGGTTAGGTATTTGCTAAGTTTTCCCCTTCAAAGCTGAGTCTGCTGGGATGGTGCCCCATGGCCTTCAGGGCAGAGACTGTGTTGAGTGGGAGGGGACAGCAAGGGGTTGCCTCATGGAAGGCATCTGCAATGTAGGGGATGGCAACGAGGTGCCCAAATCCCCCCTCTCACCGCATTCCTGACAGCAACTCCATCTCCCTCCCTGCCCATGTCTCTGGTACCTGGGGCTGTCCCTGATGAGAGCTACTTTTTTGTCCCCTTATCTCCTCCCTGTCAGTGCTGCCAGCCCCCATCCCACCCACAGTGTGCTCAGCTCTGCCCTGCAGACCCCTCCTGGCAGCAGGACACTGCCAAGGGACAGCTCTGTGTTGTAGAGTCCTAAGGAGCAGATCAGAAGAGACCACAATGCTGAAGAGACCACAAAAGCAAAGGGATTTTGTAGTCAAAGGACTGGGTGAAGGGGCTTTATCAGGTTCCTCAAAGACCTACTCATCTGAGGGCTTTCTCAGAGGAAGGTGTCTGCATTGGAGAGGATGACAGGGAGATTTGAAAATTCTTCCTCCCATGACATTTATGGTTGCAGTTTCCTATAGCTCTCTGCCCATGTCCCTGCTGCCTGCAGCTGTGCCTGCCCAGAACTCTCTCTGTCCTCAAATTTCTTTCCTATCAGAGATGACACACTTCATCAGCAACTGCTGCATGCTCAGCTCTGACCTGAAGAGACCTCCCAGTTTCAGGCACTCATTCAGTGCCTCTCCCCATTTGCAGGCAGTAAGGAGCAGGTTAGACAAACACTGATGAGGAGAAAAAAAAATGTTGTGGGTGCTCTCTGTAGGTAGAGGAGTGGGTAAAAGCAGTTTATGTGGTTCCTACCAGACCTACTGATCTCTTGCTGTAACGGTTCATATCTCTGTCTCCCTCTCCAAGTGTAGCAACTTCTTTTTCCTTTTCCCTGAAACAGCAAGAAACAGAAAGCACAGTCCTTTAAGGTAGCCTCTGCTATAATCTTCCTCTGGAAGAGTCCCCCCTGAAACACCATGAGCAGCTCTGGGTGCACACCCTGGCTTCACCCCTTCACATTTGTTGAACATGTGCCCCTGGATTGGGAGTCCTCCTGACAGATCCCATAGGCTGAGGGTTATGACAGTTTTAGGAGACCCTCCCAGGAACTGCAGCTGCATTGCCCTGCTACCAGACACTTACCACGTAGAGGCCTGTGAAGATTTCTCCCGCAGTGAGATCTCCTCTGCCCTCCCAGCCCAGGCTGCCTTGAAGCTGTGTGTGCCTCGCTGCTCTGCCCTGGGTGCCTGCAGGCAGTGCCCTCAGCCCTGCTGCGCTTTGCAGAGGAGCTGCTCCTGGGCAGAGCTGTCTCTCTGCAGCGCTGCCCACTTGCCAGGAGCTCCCTCCAGCCCAGGAGCCCGGCCCAGCTCAGCACCACAGCAACAGCCCAAGGTGCCACTTGCTGTGGCCCCTCTGGGATCCCTCCAGGTGTCCCTGGGACTCCAGGGGAACCTGCTGTGACACAGCCTCATGCAATCACTGATAATTTCTCCCTCAGCTGGCAGACGCACTACTTTCCAGCACTGTCATTTCTCCTACCAAATTACAATTTGGTTCCTATAATCAGCTTTTATTGTCCTATCATTACATAAGACATCTAGGCTCTTATTGGGAGGCACCTGTAGCTGAGCTCCTTTTGTCATCTCAGGTCATGATAGAGATGGAGATCAGGAGTGAGCTGTTGAGACACAGTTAGAGATATCTGAGGGTCAGGAGGTGTTCCAAGAAATGTGCGGAAGACTGCAAGCTCTTATGGAGCAATGCTGAGAGACAGGACAGCATCTGGGGGCATCTTCTTGGAGTCTGAAGGGGACCATCTTTGGCCAACAGCAATGACAGCAGATGCCCACATTTAGTACAAGTGACTCTGCCACTGTCTGTTTTGTTCTGGGCAGCCTGTGCAAGGATTCTTCTGAGCAAATGGAGTCATATACATTTGGGAGAGCTCAGTTTCTCTCTGTCTTTTCCATCAGCAGAATTTACTTGATCCCCACAACAGTGGTCTCATGAACACCTCCACATTGCTTCACCAGTATTAGGGCATTTATGCTGTTTAATGCCAGAGGCTTCCAGTGTTACGTGAGGTGCCAAGGCTCTCTCACACAGCTCCATGGGGTTGGCTAGGACAGCACTGGTACTATACATGCAAGCAATCTCCCTCCAGATCGGGGCTGTGACAGACCCCCCCGCACAGCACTGCAGACAGATTCGGGGCTGCTGTGCAAGCCACTGACTGCCACCACTGCAACGTGGCAAGGTCTGTCCCTTCTCTATCCAGGAGATGGAGAGCAGTCCAGGAACACAAGGCACATCACACTGCGGACTCCACACAAGGGTTTACCTTCTCAGACTGTTGGTTTTTATCTCCAACAAACATTACCCATCCCCCTTGAAGATGTAGTCAAGGAAATGACCAACAATTTTCACACCGGGCCTGTCAGCAGAACCTAGTTGTTCATGGAGATCACCTCCACATTCAATGATGTCCATCCCTAGCAGAGAAGACAGCAGTAAAATAAACCTGAATCTATCCAGGACTGCACTTCCCTGTCCTATTTCTATCACACGTAGATGGTGAGAGAGCTGAGATACTTCATGTCCTCTTTGCCTCATCTTTCACCAAGTTCTCCTAAGCCATTGTGCCTCAAGGCAGGACTCTAGAGGAAAACAGCTGAAGGTGGGGAGGAATCAAATAAGGGGCTATTTGAGCAATCTCAAATGTCACCTGTCCAAAAGAACAAGATTTATCAATCTGTCTATACATAGGGGAGAGAAAGTGTCATCAGCTTGCTCGTTCTTGTCCATGGCCTATGAAAATATTTATGGGAATGTACAGAACAATGTCAAAGTTCTGAAAATGAACTCCTCTTACACACTGATTGCACCAAGGACTTTTCTGCAAATGTTGAAACTTTTGGCTAATATCTTCACTCCAGAGTTGATGCAGTTGATCACAAAATCGTGGCCACCACCTCCAAGATACATGAGGGTAGATGAAACCCTGACATGTGACAGGGAAATGTGACCCTGGGCTGATGGGAGACTTTGTGGAGGGGTACCTGGTGGACAGGCAGTTGCCTGCCTGGACGAGGAAGCCTGGACAATTGCACCCAAGCTGTCAACGTGTTGGATGAGAAAGAGAAATCAGTGGCTCTAGGTGTTGCAGAGCCTACCTGAAGATGTACCTGTAACTCAGATACACTGGGCTGAGTGTGGATTTGGCTGTGAAAAAGGGGGCGATTCATTTCTTTTGATTCTTTTCTTCCTTCTGTGAATCGAGGGAGCTCATGACTTGAGGGTGTAAGTAGCTGGGAGTGAAAATGGACAGAGTCTGGGTCAGGGAGTGCTCTGGGGGTTCTTGGGATCTCTGCTTGACAGGAAATATGATTTTCTTTGGTATAAGGCCATCTCTGCTACGGAAATTGGACTGCAGATGAGGGAATTTGGGCTTCATATACAGCAGAGATGTGTATTTTATGTTTTATTAAACTCTGCCTGCATTTGGTTTTGCTTTTTTGGCAATTAAGAAACATCCTTCAGTGTCTGTGTATAGCTTGATTCCCAAGTATGGCAGGTGGGAGTTGGTGTCTATGTGGTGAAGCGTGCAGCTACAGCCTGTCGTGGAGAAAGCTCAGATTGGAACAAAGGTGCTGTAAGTCCCAGGGGGCTGGTGAGAGACATGTGGGGATGGAGGTAGGGACAAACACTGTCCAGAGAGTGTCTGACATACAGGGTCTTGACTTCCCCCTATATTCAGACTCGATAAGGAGAAGTTCAGTATCAGTATCAATTGGAATTCGGTGATGTCTCTTAGTGTGTAAGCAGGAAAATAGGAACTAGTGGAAAAAGAAGATATTGTTTCCTATTGACATTTAGTACGGAAAGATTTATACTATAACTACACTCCTGAAACTACCCAAATTCATCCCATGGAAACTAAGGAATGCTGTTCTATGCAGAGACTTGTCTTGTGCAGACTTTTAAGATGTTATTGAGCCTTCTGGTGTCAACTTGCTGAACTGCAGATCCTGGAAAGGGATTGAACTGGCCTCTAGACAAGTAGGAGTCAGCAGGAACCCTCCAAGTTCCTGAGGGTGTCAGTGATCACCACCGAGGGCCATCACTGAAGAGCCCATGAAGGGAATGAGGAGACAAGGTTCCTGTCTCTGGGGGTGATGAAGCAGGAAGGCAGAGGCACTGCTGCCAGGCTGAAAATCAAATGTTCAGGCAAATGTGAAAGCCCTTGATGTGTTTCCTCACTCAGGATGTTCAAGCCCTGACCCCCATAACCTGGGAATGGGGATCCTTCCCCTCAGGGGACGCTGAAGAATCTTCACACAGACACCTCACATCTTCTTCATGTCTTTCACACACACACTGTCACATATAACCCCACTCTCTTGGACCAGGAGGTTTGTGCATCCTCCAGGCTCCTGGATGTTTCCTGAGGCCCATCCAAGTGTGGGGAGTGAAGGAAGGAAGGAAGGAGAGGTGTCTCAGGCTCGCCACCAGCCCCAGGGCTGAGGGCCAGCCATGGCATGAGGAGACGGAAGCCACTGTCTCCCTGTGTCCGTTGCTCTGGTCTCCCAGGCATCCTTATTGTCCCCTGCCAGCAAGCCCCTCTGTGCCAGCCCCTCTCCCAGGAAAAGACTCCTGGACCAGGGCCTCCTCAAACTTCTCCACTTGCCCCAGCAATAGAGAAACTTGTCCTGAGCTGGTGCATACAGAAATAGATTTCTCCTGAGAGGAACTGATGCTAAAGAACATACAAAAATATATGAAGAAATTGAAGGAGCAATTTACCAAAATAAGAGAGCAGACTTAATCACAAATGAAGATGATCTTATGGTCCACAGACACAGACTCTGGTTACAGATTAAATAACTGTAGTTAGGTATTGGCCAGGTGCAAGATTTAGAAAGAGAACTACAGATTTTAGAAAATGTGCTAGAGAAGTTTGGAACAGCAGCTCAGTTCGTAAAACAGGAACATGTAATCACAAATGTAAGTCACGATAAATGCAAAGCCAAAAAACATAACATCCCAGGCTGGTTCTGTCCAGCTGTGGGGCAGGGAAGAGGGAAAGGCCAGGAAAGGGGCTGGGTTTGGCTGTTGAACATGGGCTGCAGCAGAGATGAGGAGTCAAGGGAGTGGATGGAGAGAGATGGGCAAAGGCAACATCAATTGTGGTGTCGATTGTGAGGCCACGACTGTTACAGGAGCCTGATTGGCCAGGAGCTGGCCCCAGCAATTTGGGGACAAGATATGCATCAGAAAACCGTTCATCCCAACAATCATAAGCTAGGGACAGAGAAGAAGAGGAGAAACAGGCCAAGGGCAGATGGCAGGAATGGTGATGATGATGAGGTGGCTTCCACTGCAGCAGCCTGACTGGCCCTCAGGAGACATGCTGGCCAGCGGGCATTCTGAGGTCATCCAGTACCTCTGAGAAGCCACTCAACAGAAACGACCTCCTTGGGGAGGGGAGGGCTGAGGCAGGTGGAAGAGGCCCACTTGCATTCTGATTCTGGGGGCACCTCTGTTCTTGTGATCTGAGCAGCCATGGCAGACAGGAGGGCAGGCAGGGCTCATGGCCACCCTGCTCAGGACTAGCCCTGAGACTGCTGGAAAATCTTTTCCATATCTCCAGCTTGAGCATCCCCTGTTTCACCCAACCCTCCTCTTTCAACCTCTTAACATGCTCCATGGTGGAGAACCCCATTCTGTATTCTTGCAGACCTCCTCATAGGTGCGGAAAGGATGCAAGGAGGTTCCCCTCAGCCTTCCCTTCTCCAGGCTTCACAAGCCCAGCTCCCTCAGCCTCTCCTCACAGGCAAATTGTTCCAGCCCCAGCCTGTGTTAGGGGCCATTCACTGAACCCCCTCCAGCTTGCCAACATCCTTCCTGTACTGGGGATCTGCAATCCGGACACAGTAAACTGGACAAGCCCCTCTCGTGATCTCCTGGCCGTCCTGCTGGCCACAAAGGCCTGGGTGCAGCTGGCCTCCCTTGCTGCCAGGGCACATGGCTGCCTCCTCTCCAACCCACCCAGACCTTTCTTTTTTACTATATTTTCCTTCTGTTAGTTTGTAATGAAGGTAAATTCTGCTGTGCCCGTGTGAAGCCAGGTCTCTGAGGAAAACCAGTGGGAGCTGGTTCAGTGGAGCTGTAATGTCCAGCTGTGGGCTTGCGTGGAGAAGTCTGATGGAAGGAGAAATGCTGCAAGTGCCAGGCGGGCGAAGAGAGAAGTGGCAAGGCTGGGGAGGTGAGGAATCAGGCTGTCCATGCAGTGTCTGACCTCCAGCAAGAGCTGGCCCTGCCCATCCTGACAGCACTAGGAGACCCTCTGCATCAAGATCAGAGAACGCTGCAATCACTTCTTCTGTTAACAGAAAAATACAATAAACTGAAACCTAAAAAATACTTCTGTATTAACTGCTCAGTCAATTGTTGCCCTTTACATACACTCCAGAGACCTCTGCAGTTATCTGTCCATGGCTTGATAACTGAAGAAAACAATTAAAGGAGACATGGTTTTTTGCATTTGAATGAGCCTCATGGTGTCTTTGGTGCTGAGACCATGAGCCTCAGACACCAAGAAGAGCCTGAGCAAAGGGCTGAAGAAGTCAACATCAGAGGCAACCCCTAAGGTTTCAAGGAGTGTTAATGGGTCCCAGTGAGGGCCATCAGCACCAAAGCCTCCCCAGGGGCTGGTTAGAGCAGGAAGTTGGAGGTGTCAATGAGAGGCAAACAAACACAATGTTAAGGTGGTTCTGGTGCTTACTGTACCTTAATGTGTTTAAGCCAAAGTGACAAAGCCTGACCCCCAGCCCCTGGGAAGGGAGATCCTGTCCCTCACACATTGCCCAGGGCTCTTCCTGGGGCAGTGTCATGTGGGAATGTGCAGTGACAAGGGCAGGACTACAGTGACACTTATGGGTCTCTCTGGGGTGGGGTAGAGGGGTGATAAGGTCCTGGTGCCATAAGGTTAAGGTTTGTCCAGGAAGGCCTTAGTCACAGAGGCAAAGGTCATAGACAAAGGGGAAATGACCTTGGCTCTGCTGGGGCTCTTAGCCTTGCCAGAGCCTTCAGTTGTCTTTCCCACAGGCTGTCCTCAGTGTCCCACACCTGCAGCTCTTTGCCTGCAGACTCTCAACATCAGCCTTTCTTCCCCACCTCCCTCTCACCTGAGCATCTCACTGCCCTCACTGGTAGAGAATAGAATAGACCAGGCTATTTCATTTGGGAGGGACCTGGAATGATCATCTAGTCCAACTGCCTGACCCATTCAGGGCTGACCAAGTTACAGCATGGTATTAATGGCATTGGCCAAATGTCTCTTAAACACTGACCACCATGGGGCATCGACCACCTCTCTGGGAAGCCTGTTCCAGTGTTTGTCCACACACTCAGTAAAACAAATGCTTCCTCATGTCCAGTCTAAATCTCCCCTGGCACAGCGTTGAACCGTTCCCACATGTCCTATCACTGGATACCAGGGAGAAGAGATCAGCACCTCCCACTCCGTGTCCCCCCCTCAGGAAGCTGCAGAGAGCAATGAGGTCACTCCTCAGCCTCCTCCTCTCCAAACCAGACAAACCCAAACTCCTCAGTCACTCCTCATAGCACATTCCTTCCAGCCCTGTCACCAGCTTTGTTGCCCTCCTCTGGATGCATTCGAGGACCTTCACGTCCTTCTCAAACTGTGCGGCACAGAACTGCACACAGTATCGAAGGTGAGGACGCACCAATGCTGAGTATCTATCCATCCTCCTGGTTGTTCCTTGAAACACAAAGCTGTGGGCTCTTCCAGACTCCCTCTGGGAGACTTGTTGCAGCACAGCACTGCCCTTGGGGTGACAGTTCTTTCTCTTTGTCTCCATTCTCTACCTCCCAAGATGCACTTTGTTCTACGATGTCTTTCTCCTGCTGTTTTCCACTTGGAAGAAAAGCTCCATCACCTCTGAAACCACCCCTCAAGCATGCTCAGGTTAATCCTTTACTGCCTGGAACCTCCATGCCTTGGGCCAAAGATGCCCATGTCCCTCAGCCTCTACACACAGGTCAGGTGCTTGAGGCCCCAAACCCCCTGTTTGCAGACCTCCCCTCAGCACTCTCCACCTCCTCCCAACCCCTAAAAAACAAGGAACTGCACAGAGGCTCACACCTGTGTGTGTGGAGCCACACCAGTGCTGAATTGAAGGGGAAGCTCACGCAAGTTTTCTGGGTTGCCACATTCTTCCTAAAGCAAGCTCAGCTGGCCTTGTTCATGGTGAACATGCACCACTGGCTCGTATGCCAACCCTCTTAGTGCCCAGGCCTGGCTGTCCCGATCCAATGTCAGGGGAGGTTTTGATTTGATCCCAAGAACAAGATTAAGATGCAGACAAGGTCAAATGCCTTACAATAGAAACAGCCTTTTTTTTAATCAAAATTAGAAAAAATAATAATAATAATAAAAAAAAAGTAAAAAAAGTAGCAATAGGCTAGACTGGAAGGAAAAGGTAGAAATCAAGAAAGCACTGGGAATCGGGTTACAAGGGTAGTGACCACCATGGATCCATGGTGTCTGGGGTTTCAAGTCTCTTGGTGCTTTTTCAGTGGACAATCACACGGGGCTTGTCTCAACAGCCCTTCCTGTCCCCATTTGAGGCTGCTGTTTCCATAACAATGACAGGAACTTGTGGTTCTTCCCCATTCCTGCACATATGCCAGGATGTTCTTCCCAAGTGTCTTGCAGCCCTTGGAGAGATGTTTCTCACCAGCGATATCTCTGTGGCCTTGCAGCAGATGCTTTTCACAGGCCAGATATCTCTGTGGCCTTGTAGCCATCCTTGCAAACAGGAAATCTCTGAGACAAACCACTCGAGACAAACAGTTCCTACTTTGTGCTCTCGCAGCAGGTAACACTCAGCAGTTGCAAAGCAGCCAGAGCAGTGGAGCTGAGCCATACAGCTGTGAGCAGAAATGGTCCCGTCCCCAGTCAGCAAGCTGGCCAGCAGCCGGGGCAGGAGGGTGGAGCTGTAGCAGGTCTCCAAGGAGGGCAGATTGCCCCAGAAGAAGTACGTGGGGGTGTGCAGATGCTGCTCTGACAGCACCAAAACAGCGATGAGGATGTGCCCAATCACAGTCATGATGAGTGATAGGAGGAAGAGTGGAGTCTGGAGTGAGGGCACATTCCCCGTTCCCAGAAGCAGGAGCTCTGTGGGTTTTGTCTGATTCTCCTCTTCCCGTTTTTCCATACAGCTTTGTTTCTCTTTCTTTCCTTACTCACCAGGAAGGATACCTGTGACAAAACACCTCAATTTCTGCATTAAGGGGAAGAAGGGCTGTGATGGACAATACTGCTAAAAGAAGATACAAAAAAAACCCAAAAAATCTCATATACTTGGCCTTAGTTCCTAGTCTGTTTTTTGTCTCTCTATAAACTAATAGACCTGGGTTCTTCAGGAGGACAGGCCCACTTGTCCCAAGAGCACTCCCTCTGACCACAGGGCTGACTTGCCCCATGGAGCTGCCTCTTCCACATGCTGGAATGCAAACATCATGTGCATTTGCTCACATTTTGACATCCTGCTTTTCTGTGCTTGGGGGATTCTCAACATGACCAGAATAGCTGTTTAGAACTGAGATCCTCTGTGGTCTTCCAAGGAAAACCAGTGTCATGATTTGAAATAAATAGTTTCTGTGAAAAGATCAAGGCAGATGTCCTTTCTCCAACTGGGAGAAGGCTGAGCGCAGCTCTGGGTGAGTGGTCTCAGCTCTCAGAAATGCTGCCCTTCTGAGGAGAGCATTCCTGCCCTGAGCAGGCCAAGTTCTTGCATTGACCAGGAGAAGGCAGGGAGCTTCCAGCTCAGACAAAGGGACTGTTCAATGGGATCATGACAGAGGTTACTTGAGACAACACTGCATGTGAGACAGTAAAAGAAAAGGTGAGAAAAAGTCTGCCCAGGACATGCCTGAGTGAACATCCAGGGAAAATGCCTGCCTGAGAAGCAGCCTCACCAGCTGTGCTCCTTGAAATACATATTGCTCTCATCATTTTCAAACCCACCTCCTGGCTGTGATGGTTTTGCATACTTTTGCCCATCCTGCCTGTGTTAGCGGTCGCAATAGCGAAAGAACTTATCTACACAGAGCAGATAAGCAGGCACTTCTTTATTCCAGTGCTGGGGAACACAGGGGATAACTCCGCCAAAGACGTGTTCCCCGACAGGTACAAAGCACAACATATTTATAAACTTTTTCAGCAGAGTCATAGTTACATAAGATCAACAAAATTCATAAAGTTTAAGTTGACCATAATAATGATTGGCTTTCAGTTACCTCATCTCATCTATATTCCTATTTTACAGAAATCATTGGTCATCTTTACTGATTGATTTAAATAGAATTGGGGGAGGCCAATGATTAGCATACTCATGTTATTTCCTGGAAATTATTATCTTATGAAAAACACTGAAGAATCAGAAAACAAACAAACAAACAAACAAACAAACAAACAAAAAACAAACCAAACAAACAAAAAAAAACCAAAACAAATAAACAAACAAACTGATAGAAATTAATCATCAAGACAGGGAGTTGGAACCAGATGATCTGCAAAGGTCCCTTCCAATCCAAACCATTCTGTGATTCTGTGATTTTATGACAAGAACCAACCTGAAGTGTCCCATAGAGGAGCTCCATGTATGTGAGCCACATTAAACAGGCCATGCCTCACTCCCCATCTTCCCTGGCAGTCACAGAATCATAGAATCATTTAGGTACGAAAACACACTTCAGTTCATCATATCCAGCCATTATCACATTGCCAAGTCCACCACTAAATGTGGTCCCTCTGTGCGACATCTACATGTCTTTGAAATACCTCCAGGGATGGTGACTCAACCACTTTCCTGGGCAGCCTGTTCCAACATTTGAAAACTCTTCAAGTGAAGAAATGTTTCCTCATATCCAATCTATACTTGCCCTGAATCAACTTGAGGCCATTTCCTCCTGTCCTTTCACTTGTTACATGAGAAAAGAAACTGACCCAGACCTCACTACAACCTCCTTTCAGGTAGTTCTAGAGAGCGATAAGGTCTCTCCTGAGCCTCCTTTTCTCTAGGCTAAACACCCCAGTTCTCACAGCTGCTCCTCACAGGACTTCAGCACCTTCAATATGCTTCTGCGGACACGCAGCAGCACCTCAATGTCTTTCTTGTAATGAGGGGCCCAAAACTGATCCCACTATTCAAGGTGCAGCCTCACAGTGCTGAGTACAGAGGGATGATCACTTCCCTAATCCTGCTGGCCACAGAAATTCTAATATAAGGCAGGATGCTATTGGTTTTCTTGACCACCTGGGCACTCTGTTGTCTCATTTTAAACCAATTGTTAACCAACATCCCCAGGTCCTTTTCTGATGGGCAGCTTTTCAGCAACTCTTGCATAAGCCTGTAGCCTTGCATGGGGTGGATGTGCCCAGAGTGCAGGATCTGACAATGATCCTTCTTTAATCTCATAAAATCGGCCTTTCCCATCACTCCAGCCTGTCCAGACCCCTCTGTAGAGCCTTCTTAGATTGCAGCACATCAACACTCCAGCACAACTTTGTGTTGTCTGCAAACTTACTGATGGTGGACTTGATCCACTCATCCAGATCACTGATAAAGATATTAATGAGAGCTGGCCCCAATACTGATCCCTGGGGAACAACACTTGTGACCGGCCACCAGCTTGATTGAACTCCATTCACCACTACTCTTTGGGCCTGGCCAGATGCCCAAGTAAGGACATTACAGTATGGATGGCTGGTTTGATGGTGGGGTTCAGAAGTTCATGGTGAACGAATTTTTCTCTGCAGGCAGATCAGTAACACATGGAGTACTGCAAGTGTTCACCCTGGGATCTGTCCTGGCAAACATCCTTACCAAGGACATGGAAGAACTGAAAGAGTGCACTCTCACTAAGATTGAAGATGCCACTGAATTGTGGAAGTAAGGGTCAGTACACTGGAAGGCAGAGTTGCCATCCAGGGAGATCTAGAGAGGCTGAGATGTTGTGGACTAATCACAGTAGACTGCTTAGGCTCACACAGCCACTCACTCACTCCTCCCCAGTGGGATGGGGGAGAAAATATGAAGGGTGAAAGTGAGAAAAATAATAGGTTGAGGTAAAGACAGTGAGAAAAATAATAGGTTGAGGTAAAGACAGTTTAATAAATAAAACAAAGCTGTGTACAAGTGTCAAGCACAATAAAGAAATTCATTCACTACTTCTCACAGGCTGGCAGGTGTTCAGCCATCTCCAGGAAAGCAGGGCTTCATCATGCACAGAGGTTATTTGGGAAGACAAGCTCTGTCACTACAAATATCTTCCCTTATGCTTTACCTGTATTTTTTATTACTGAGCACACTGTCATACAGTATGGACCATCCCTTTGGTTAGCTGAGGTCAGCTGTCCCAGTTGTGTCCCCTCCCAGCTTCTTAAACACCCCCAGCCTACTTGCTGTCAGGGTAAGTTTTCCCCATTATGATGCCAGTGAGAGCAATCAGTTCATTGTCCCCCCCGTAGATCCAGCAAGACATAACCTCATAACATACTATTTGCAGGCTCCCTCAGTATCCAACACTCTCCCAGCCCCAGCTGTGTCCCATGTGGGCATTCACAGACCTCCCTTCTCTTCAGTCTGCCAGGGTCTGCACCAGGAGAGAGGCCAGGCAGGGCTGGCTGGTCCCCCCATACAGGCACTGAGACCAGCAGGAGGATGGAGATGGTTTAGCAGCAACGCTCACCCATAAACCTGGGTGAGCAGCCAGTGCTGTAAATGACCAGCTAGATAGGCTGGGGGGTGATGAATGTCCTGGGCCACCTTTCCAGTCTGGCCATGCCACCAAGAGCACAAAGTGGCACCCTCTCTCCTCTGCCTTCATATCTTTGATCCCTGTCATGAGCCCTGGCTCCGCACCACAAATCCCCTGGTGTGAGTGCTCACCCTGCATCTTCACACAGTATAAGATGTACACTGGTGTTTTTCTCTCCAAGGCACTTTCCACACCAGCCCAGCACCTCCCCAGCACTCCCCATGCCCACCACACTCTCCCCAGACCATCCCAGCCCAGTACAACATCCCAGTCTTGGCTGGCCCCAGGGCATTGCCCAGCGCAGGGTGCTGCAGAGCTCTGGGCACTCACCCCACAGCCCCAGCCCCTCGGAAGGTCACAGCAGCTCCTGGGGCACAGAGGGCTCTCAGCCTCCCCATCAGCCCCAGGGCTGGGGCCAGCCATGCAATGAGCAGATGCAGGCCAGTGTCTCCCTCTCTCTGCTGCTCTTCTCTCCAAGAGATCCTGATTGCCCAGTGCTGGCAGCCCCTCTGTGCCCGTCCCTCTCCCCAGCACAAGACTCCTGCTCTGGGGGATCCCCAGGCAGCTCCTGCTGTGCCAGCGAGAGAAAAGCTGCCCAAACTGGTGCCTCCAGAAATAGGTCTGCTCTTGTCGCGGGATGTCACCTCAGGCACGGCCCTGAGCTGGCGGTGCTGCTCTGCAGGGCAGTGGTGGCTGAAAGCCACGGGGAGATGGTCCCAGGGAGATCCCCATGGATCAGCCATCATTGCCATTGCACTGGGCACCCCCACGTGAAGGGGCAGCACAGGCCTATTCCCTAACACATCCCCCCATGCCCTCCTGCCCTGAAACCCTGGAGAACCCAAGCACAACAGCACACTCAGAGGGGCAATTCCTTCAGCCTGTTCCTGACCTCAGCTTGGGAGGAAGAGACCAACCTCCAGATATCGGCACTGAAAAAATTGTTTTATTACAGATATGTGACTAGGAAGGCCAGCTGTACTGTCCTACCAGACACATGCACAAAAGCCTCTCTGTCAGAGAGGCTGGTTCATGTCTCTGAGGAAGAGGAGTGGATACAGATATTTTAGGAACAAACAAGAGTTTCACAAATAAAACGCTTACTGCACAGAAGGTTTCAGATAAGAATTAGAAATGACTTCTGAAGAGACGCGGGCGGCTTGTCCCTGTTGAGAGTCAGCTGACTGAATCAGCTTCTTCAGTGCGTCCTTCATCTCCTGGTTCCTCATGCTGTAGATGAGGGGGTTCACTGCTGGAGGCACCACCGAGTACAGAAATGACACCACCAGGTCCAGGGATGGGGAGGAAATGGAGGGGGGCTTCAGGTAGGCAAAGATGACTGTGCTGACAAACAGGGAGAGCACGGCCATGTGAGGGAGGCACGTGGAAAAGGCTTTGTGCCGTCCCTGCTCAGAGGGCATCCTCAGCACGGCCCGGAATATCTGTACATAAGAGAGCACGATGAAAAGAAAACAACCAAACACTAAACAGGCACTAACCATGATAAGTCCAACTTCCCTGAGGTAGGAATCTGAGCAGGAGAGCTTAAGAATCTGGGGGATTTCACAGAAGAACTGGTTTATGGAATTGCCTTGGCAGAGTGGTAGGGAAAATGTGTTGGCAGTGTGCAGCAGAGAATAGAGCAGCCCAGTGCCCCAGGCAGCTGCTGCCATGTGGACACAAGCTCTGCTGCCCAGGAGGGTCCCGTAGTGCAGGGGTTGGCAGATGGCAACGTAGCGGTCATAGGCCATGATGGTGAGAAGGAAATATTCTGATGATATCAAAGATAGAAACAGAAATACCTGTGCAGCACATCCCGGGTAGGAAATGTCCCTGGTGTCCCAGAGGGTGTTGGCCATGGCTTTGGGGAGAGTGGTGGAGATGGAGCCCAGGTCGAGCAGGGAGAGGTTGAGGAGGAAGAAGTACATGGGGGTGTGGAGGTGGTGGTCGCAGGCGATGGCGGTGATGATGAGGCCATTTCCCAGGAGGGCAGCCAGGTAGATGCCCAGGAAGAGCCAGAAGTGCAGGAGCTGCAGCTCCCGTGTGTCTGCAAATGCCAGGAGGAGGAACTGGGTGATGGAGCTGCTGTTGGACATTTGTTCACTTCAGGCAGGGAGGTTGAACTAGGAGACATTGACAAGTTAGGACAGACTTCTTTTATTCAATCTTATGCTGTTTACCAAAATGTCTCCTTAAAATTATTTCTCTTTCTTTGGGGAAAATATATTCAATTCATTTTCATGAGCTCAGATTTGCTATGTTGCTGAGGAAACATTCATTGAAGGGGCAGAAATCCTCATCTTTCACATTTCTTTCAGCCCGAACACAGTGGAGACTGGAGTGTCAAAAAGGCTCCCTGTGCCCTAGTTGATAATCAAGAGAATGATGGAGCAAGTCCTGGGTCTCTGCTCCCTGGAGCTGTTTTCTGCCAGGAGCCATTTCTGTGTCCCCAAGTCACTGCCCTGACAGTGCTGCCAGCCCCCATCCCACCCTCTGTGTGCTCAGCTCTGCCCTGCAGACCCCTCCTGGCAATAGGACACTGCCCAGGGACATTCCCTACTTCCAGATTCAAAGGAGAACAGCAAGAAAAAAACAGAACCATCAAACAAAAGTGATGCTGGTGTGTCTGTAAGTAGAGGAAAAGGTGAAGGCACATTATGAAGTTTCTGGCAATTCTGCTGATCCCTCAGTTTAGCAGTTTGGGAGTCTCAGTGACATTACAATTTCATAGCCTGTTTCTACTTTTCCTTAGACAGAACATGAGATCATAGAGCCTAGAAAAGTTCACATTTTTAAGGTGGCCCCTTCTTTGAACTTCTTGAAATGCCAATGTCCTAGATGTGATCTGGAGCTGTGAGCATCCCTGATCCACGCAGCAGTAGCCTCTGGAGAGCAGAAGGAGCCTGCCCTGGCGGGGGTCTCTCCTTCCCCCCACAGCTTCTCCCCACATTGCCGTGGGGAGCTCCCCGGGCAGGCTGAGTGCTGACCCTGGCAGGCGGCAGAGTCCCTGCCCCAGCACACAGCCCCCTGGGGTGCAGGGACCCTGCTGGGAAGGACAGCCCTGGGCACCCCTGCCTGCACACCCGGCTGCACACCCCTGCAGCCGGCCCCGCCAGAAGGCAGCCCTCATGCCCTGGCCCTCGCAGGGGGCACCAGGGAAGCCCTGCTCCGGAGCAGATCCGCCTCCTCCTCCTCCTCTTCCTCCTCCTCTTCCTCCTCCTCTAGGCAGGAGGCAGATTCCTTCCTGGCCGTTCTGCTGCCTTCCCCAGATCCCTCCCCGAGCTGCAGCTGCATTGCCCTGCACCCCCAGACTTACTGTGGCCAGGGCCCTGACGCTTTCTCCTCCTCGGAGCTCTCAGCAGCCTCCCAGCCCAGGCTGCCTTGAAGCTGTGTGTGCCTCGCTGCTCTGCCCTGGGTGCCTGCAGGCAGTGCCCTCAGCCCTGCTGCGCTTTGCAGAGGAGCTGCTCCTGGGCAGAGCTGTCTCTCTGCAGCGCTGCCCACTTGCCAGGAGCATCCTCTGGCCCAGGAGCCCGGCCCAGCTCAGCACCACAGCGACAGCCCAAGGCACTTTAATGACCCCTCAGGAGGGGTTGGTGCCAACTCCATGAACATCAAACACAGAGAAGCTGAAGAAACCTCTGAAGAATTCAAAGTTTTATTCAAACTCCAAAGTTTCTTGTGGCTTTAATTGTATCCACTGAGGACACTATTGACAAAGCCTCCCCAGTGTCCTGTTAGAGCAGAAATCTGAAGGCAGTTATGAGAAGTCAGAAACAAAAAGGGAAAGTTGTCTCTGATGCTGAGTAATCCTCAATTTGTTGCATTAAGCCAAAGTTCCAAGCCCTAAACCCATTAACCAAATGGCCAAGCCACAACCCCCAGCCCCTGGGAAGGGAGATCCTGTCCCTCCCACATTCCTCAGGGCTCTTCCTGGGGTAGGGGGTATGGAGATGTGCACCTCCCAGGCTCCTGAGGATGCACAAGGAGGCCATGAGGCCCCCGTGCTGCAAGGGACTGTGCCTCCTCACGGGCATCAGTGGCAGAGACAACAGCCATGGCCAAAATCGTGATGGGGTTGACTTTACTGGGGGCTTTCAGCTTTCCCACAGCCCTCTGTCATCTCCACCACAGGCTGTCCTCTGGGGTTGCATCCCCTGCGCCTCTTTCCCTGCAGGCTGTCCTCATCCCCCCAGCTCTCTCACCTTGCTCCTCCCGAGCATCTTCATTTCTTTCCTGACATTTCACCATGCTCTCTGGCTCTTCCTGGAAAAACAAAGCCTTGTTCTGATCCATACTCCTCCTGGGTCATGTGTTGCACCACAGCATTTATCCTGTTGTCCAGTCTGGACTTCCCCAGCTGCACAGTATGACATTATTTCTTTCTCATGCTGTTTTCCACTGTGAAGAAAAAGTCCACCGTCTCTCAAACCACCCTTCAAGGGTTCTTGGGCTACTCCTAGACTGTCCCAAGTCTCCACAACACTTAGCTCAGAATGTTTATATCTAAGCATATTGGACATGTGCTTGAGTCCTCTAAACCCCGTCTTGGGGTGATGCCTGGGCACTCTCAAAGGTGTTTGGAGATGAAAACATAGTGGTTACAGGTCAAGAAAGATGGAGTGATACTTCTCACCAGGATCTGTATTAGAAGGATAAGAGGCAATGGTGTTAAAATGAAAGAGGGTAGATTTAGATTTGAAATAAGGAAGAAATGTTTTACGATGAGGATGCTGAGATACTGGAACAGGTTGCCTAGAGAAGTTCCAAGGAGAGGCAATTCACCACTTCTCTGGACAACCTCTTCCAGTGTTTAACTACCCTCATAGTAAAGAATTTCCTCCTTTTATCTAATCTAAATCTACCCTCTTTCAGTTTAAACCCATTACCCTTTGTCCTACCCCTGCAATCCCTGATAAATAGTCCTTCCCCATCTTTCCTGTAGCCCTGTTTAAGTACTGGAATGCCACTAGAATTTCTCCCTTGAAGCCTTCTCTTCTTCAGTCTGAACAAAACAAACTCTCTCAGCCTGTCCTCACAAGGGAGGTGCTCCCACCCCCCCCCCCCCCCCCGTCATCTTCACGGCCTCCTCTGGACCTGCTTGAGCATGTCCATGCCCTTTTTATGTTTGGATCATGAGAGCTGGAAACCAGACTACAGGGCCGGTCTCATGAGAGCAGAGCAGAATGGGAGAATCCCCCACCTTGACCTGCTGGCCACACTTCTCTTGATGCAGCCCAGGACACGGTTGGTTTTCTGGCCTGCGAGTGCACATTGCTGGATCACAATCAGTTTTCCATGAACTACCACCCCCAAGTCCTTCTCCACAGAGCTGCTCTCAATCCACTCCTTGCCCAGCATCTATTTGTATGTGAGGTTGTCCCAAGCCATGGGTAGGACCTTGAACTTGGCCTTGTTGAACTTCATGAGGTTTGTATGGGCCCACTTCTCCAGCCTGTCCAGGTTCCTCTGGATGGCATCCTTTCCCTCCAGCATGTCACCACACCACACAGTTTGGAGTCATCTGTGAACTTGCTGAGTATGCACTCGATCCCGCTGTCCATGATGGAGACAAAGATGTCAATCAATACCAGCCCCAACTCCAACCCCTGAGGGATGACACTCATCTCTGTTCTCCAATTGGACGTTGAGCCTGTGACCTCAGCACTTTGAGTGTGACCATCCAACCAATTCTTTATCCACCGAGTGGTCTATCCGCCAAATCACTGTCTCTCCAACTTATAGACGAGGATGTCATGCGGGACCGTGTCAAGCGCTTTGCACAAGTCCACGTAGATGACGTCAGTTGCCCTTCCAACTGTTCTTTGGTGAGGCCAGCAACAGGCAAGACGGGTGTGTGTGCATGTCATGTTGGTGTGTATGTCAGTGGGTGAAACTCATGGTCTGAGCCTGGTCGGCAGCCAAACACCACACAGCTCCCACCTGGGAATGGGGAAGGAAGCAGAGGGACAAAGGGAGACTCGCGGGTTGAGATAAAAACAGTTTAATAACAGTAATAGAATAACACACTGACAGCAGTATCAACAGGTAATGTACAATACAGCTGCTCACCACCTGCTGACTGACACCCACCTGCTCCCGGCCAGCGATCCCAAACACAAAGGCACCACAGCAACACTCTCCCGGAAGTGAGAGCCCCCTCCCAGCAAACTCCTTCTTTTATATAGTGAGCGTAATGTCACATGACATGGGATATCGGCCAATCCGGGCCCAGCACTCCAGCTGTGCTCCCCCCACCCCTGCACACAGGCAAGGGCTCTCGGACCTGGAGATTCTCTGGGGCCTCAGTGTGCTGCAGCACTCCTCCCGCTGCCAAAATGAACAGGAACTCTATTCCAGCCCGAACCAGGACAGGGGCCCTGTGTGTAACTGCGTGTCTGTGTGCCTGTATGCCTGCATGAGAGAAGTGAAACGCAGCACACCTGCGATGTGAATGTGGAAAAACCCATGTCTCCTCCAATTGTCTTCTTCAGTTATCAAGCCTTGGACAGATAACTGCAGAGGTCTCTGGAGTGTATGTAAAGGGGAACATTTGACTGAGCATTTAATACAGAAGTAATTTTTAGTTTTATGTTTATTGTATTTTTCATTTTACAGAAGTGATTGCAGTGTCCTCTGATCTTGATGCAGAGGGTCTCCTAGTGCTGTCAGGATGGGTAGTACAAGATCCTGCTGGAGATCAGACACTGCATGGACAGCCTGATTCCTCACCTCCCCAGCCCTGCCACTTCTCTCATCGTCCCCCTGGCACTTGCAGCACAACTCCTTCCATCAGACTTCTCCACCCAGGCCCGCAGCTGGATGTTACAGCTCCACTGCACCAGCTCCCACTGGCTTTCCTCAGAGACCTGGCTGCACACGGGCACAGCAGAATTTACCTTCATTGCAAACCAACAGTTGGAAAATATAGTAAAAAGGAAAGGTCTTGGTGGGTTGGAGAGGAGGCAGCCATGTGTCCTGGCAGCAAGGGAGGCCAGCTGCACCCAGGCCTTTGTGGCCAGCACGACGGCCAGGAGATCAGGAGAGGCGCTTGTCCAGGTTACTGTGTCTGGATTGCAGATCCCCAGTACAGGAAGGATGTTGGCAAGCTGGAGGGGGTTCAGTGAATGGCCCCCAAGACAGGCCGGGCTGGAACACTTTGCCTGTGAGGAGAGGCTGAGGGAGCTGGGCTTGTGCAGCCTGGAGAAGGGAAGGCTGAGGGGAACCTCCCTGCAGCCTCTCCACACCTATGAGGAGGTCTTGAAGAACACAGAATGGGGTTCTCCACCACGGAGCATGTTAAGAGGCTGAAAGAGGAGGGTTGGGTGAAACAGGGGATGTTCACCCTGTAGATAATGAAAAGATTTTCCAGCAGTCTCAGGGCTAGTCCTGAGCAGGGTGGCCATGAGCCATGCCTGCCCTCCTGTCTGCCATGGCTGCTCAGATCACAAGAACAGAGGTGCCCCCAGAATCAGAACGCAGGTGGGCCTCTTCCACCTGCCTCAGCCCTCCCCTCCCCAAGGAGGTCATTTCTGTTGGGTGGCTTCTCAGATGCACTGGATGACCTCAGAATGCCTGCTGGCCAGCATGTCTCCTGAGGGCCAGTCAGGCTGCTGCAGTGGAAGCCACCTCATCATCATCACCATTCCTGCCACCTGCCCTTGGTCTGTCTCTCCCTGTCCTCTCTGTCCCTAGCTTGTCTCTGTTGGGATGAGTGGTTTTGTGATGCACGTTTTGGCCCCATATTGCTGGGGCCAGCTGCTGGACAATCAGGCTCCTGTAACAGTCGTGGCCTCACATTCAACACCACAATTGGTGTTGCCTTTGCCCATCTCTCCCCATCCACTCCCTTGACTCCTCATCTCTGCTGCAGCCCATGTTCAACAGCCAAACCCAGCCCCTTTCCTGGCCTTTCTGTCTCCCCTTTCCCATGGCATTACAGAACCAGCCTGGGATGTGCTGTGTTTTGGCTTTGCATTTATTGTGACTTACGCTTGTGATTATACGTTCCCCTTTTACAAACTGAGCTGCTGTTCCAAACTTCTCTATCTCAATTTCTAAAATCTGTAGTTCTCTTTCTAAATCTTGTACCTGGCCAATACCTAACTGCAGTTATTTAATCTGTAACCAGTGTCTGTGTCAGTGGACCATAAGAGCATCCTCATTTGTGATTAAGTCTGCTCTCTTATTTTGGGAAATTACTCCTTCAATTTCTTCATATCTTTTTGCATGTTCTTTAGCATCAGTTCCTCTCAGGAGAAATCTATTTCTGAATGCACCAGCTCAGGATAAGTTTCTCTATTGCTGGGGCAAGTGGAGAAGTTTGAGGAGGCCCTGGTCCAGGAGTCTTTTCCTGGGAGAGGGGCTGGCACAGAGGGGAAGAGGGGCTTGCTGGCAGGGGACAACAAGAATGCCTGGGAAACCAGAGCAACGGACACAGGGAGACACTGGCCTCCGCCTCCTCATGCCATGGCTGGCCCTCTGCCCTGGGGCTGGTGGCGAGCCTGAGACACCTCTCTTTCCTTCCTTAACTCCCCACACTTGGATGGGCCTCAGGAAACATCAGGAGCCTGGAGGATGCACAAACCTCCTGGTCCAAGGGAGTGGGGTAATGTGTGACAGTGTGTGTCTGAAAGACATGAAGAAGATGTGAGGTGTCTGTGTGAAGGTTCCTCAGCATCCCCTGAGGGGAAGGATCCCCATTCCCAGGCTATGGGCATCAGGGCTTGATCATCCTGCGTGAGGAAACACATCAAGGGCTTTCACATTTGCCTGAACATTTGATTTTCAGCCTGGCAGCAGTGCCTCTGCCTTCCTGCTTCACCACCCCCAGAGACAGGAACCTTGTCTCCTCATTCCCTCCATGGGCTCTTCAGTGATGGACCTCGGTTGAGATCACTGACACCCTCAGGAACTTGGAGGGTTCCTGCTGACTCCTACTTTTCTAGAGGCCAGGTCAATCCCTTTCCAGGATCTGCAGTTCAGCAACTTGGCACCAGAGGGCTCAATAACATCATAAAAGTCTGCACAAGACAAGTCTCTGGGTAGAACAGAATTCCTTAGTTCCCATGTGATGAATTTGGGTAGTTTCAGGAGTGTAGTCATAGTATAAATCTTTTTGTACTAAATGTCAATAGGAAACAATATCTTCTCTTTCAATTAGTTCTTACTTTTGTGCTTACACACTAAGAGACATCACCCAATTCCAATTGATACTGATCCTGAACTTCTCCCTATCGAGTCTGAATATAGCGGGAAGTCAAGACCCTGTATGTCAGACACTCTCTGGACAGTGTTTGTCCCTACCTCCAACCCTACATGTCTCTTACCAGCCTCCTGTGACTTACAGCACCTTTGTTCC
The DNA here is from genome assembly GCF_018691265.1 of Tyto alba. Taxonomy (NCBI): domain Eukaryota; kingdom Metazoa; phylum Chordata; class Aves; order Strigiformes; family Tytonidae; genus Tyto; species Tyto alba. The sequence goes on along the minus strand of NW_024881277.1, from coordinate 7,120,553 downwards.
AATCTGAGCTTTCTCCACGGCTGGCTGTAGGTGCACGCTTCAGCACACAGACACCAACTCCCACCTGCCATACTTGGGAATCAAGCTATACACAGACACTGAAGGATGTTTCTTAATTGCCAAAAAAGCAAAACCAAATGCAGGCAAAGTTTAATAAAATATAAAATACACATCTCTGCTGTATATGAAGCCCAACTTCCCTCGTCTGCAGTCCAATTTCCATAGCAGAGATGGCCTTATACCAAAGAAAATCATATTTCCTGTCAAGCAGAGATCCCAAGAACCCCCAGAGCACTCCCTGACCCAGACTCTGTCCATTTTCACTCCCAGCTACTCACACCCTCAAGTCATGAGCTCCCTCGATTCACAGAAGGAAGAAAAGAACCAAAAGAAATGAATCGCCCCCTTTTTCACAGCCAAATCCACACTCAGCCCAGTGTATCTGAGTTACAGGTGCATCTTCAGGTAGGCTCTGCAACACCTAGATCCACTCATTTGTCTTTCTCATCCAACACGGGACAGCTTGGGTGCAATTGTCCAGGCTTCCTCGTCCAGGCAGGCAACTGCCTGTCCACCAGGTACCCCTCCACAAAGTCTCCCATCAGCCCAGGGTCACATTTCCCTCTCCCATGTCAAGGTTTCATCTACCCTCTTGTATCTTGGAGGTGGTGGCCATGAATTTGTGATCAACTGCATCAACTCTGGAGTGAAGATATTAGCCAAAAGTTTCAACATTTGCAGAAAAGTCCTTGGTGCAGTCAGTGTGTAAGAGGAGTTCATTTTCAGAACTTTGACATTGTTCTGTACATTCCCATAAATATTTTCATAGGCCATGGACAAGAACGAGCAAGCTGATGACACTTTCTCTCCCCTATGTATAGACACATTGATAAAACTTGTTCTTTTGGACAGGTGACATTTGAGATTACTCAAGTAGCCCCTGATTTGATTCCTCCCCACCTTCAGCTGTTTTCCTCTAGAGTCCTGCCTTGAGGCACAATGGCTTAGGAGAACTTGGTGAAAGATGAGGCAAAGAGGACATGAAGTATCTCAGCTCTCTCACCATCTACGTGTGATAGAAATAGGACAGGGAAGTGCAGTCCTGGATAGATTCAGGTTAATTTTACTGCTGGTTTCTCTGCTAGGGATGGACATCATTGGATGTGGAGGTGATTTCCATGAACAACTAGGTTCTGCTGACAGGCCTGGTGTGAAAATTGTTGGTCATTTCCTTGACTGCATCATCGAGGGGGTGGGTAATGTTTGTTGGAGATAAAAACCAACAGTCTGAGAAGGTAAACACTTGTGTGGAGACCACAGTGTGATGTGCCTGGTGTTCCTGGACTGCTCTCCATCTCCTGGATAGAGAAGGGACAGACCTTGCCACACTGCAGTGGTGGCAGTCAGTGTCTTGCACAGCAGCCTCGAATCTGTCTGCAGTGCTGTGCGGGGGGTCTGTCACATCCCCGATCTGGAGGGAGATTGCTTGCATGTATAGTACCAGTGCTGTCCCAGCCAACCCCATGGAGCTGTGTGAGAGAGCCTTGGCACCTCACGTAACACTGGAAGCCCCTGTTTGGCATTAAACAGCATAAATGCCCTAAGATTGGTGAAGTAATGTGGAGGTGTTCATGAGACCACTGTTGTGGGGATCAAGTAAATTCAGCTGATGGAAAAGACAGAGAGAAACTGAGCTCTCCTAAATGTACATGACTCCATTTGCTCAGAGGAATCCTTGCACAGGCTGCACGGAACAAAACAGACAGTGGCAGAGTCACTTGTACTAAATGTGGGCATCTGCTGTCATTACTGCTGGCCAAAGATGTTCCCCTTCAGACTCCAAGAAGATGCCCCCAGATGCTGTCCTGTCTCTCAGCACTGCTCCATAAGAACTTGCAGTATTCTGCACATTTCTTGGAACACCTCCTGACCCTCAGATATCTCTAACTGTGTCTGAACAGCTCACTCCTGATCTCCATCTCTATCATGACCTGAGATGACAAAAGGAGCTCAGCTACAGGTGCCTCCCAATAAGAGCCTGGGTGTCCTATGTAATGACAGGACAGTAAAGACTGATTATAGGAACCAAATCGGAATTTAGAAGCAGAAATGGCAGTGCTGGAAATTAGTGTCTATCCCAGCTGAAGGAGGGATTATCAGTGATTGCATTCAGGCTGTGTCTCAGCAGGTTCCCTGGAGCCCCAGGGACAGATTGAGGGAGCCCAGAGGGGCCACAGCAAGTGCATCATTTGAGCACCCACATCATTTCTTTTTCTCCTCATCAGTGTTTGTCTAACCTGCTCCTTACTGCCTGCAAAAGGGGAGAGGCACTGAGTGAGTGCCTGAAACTGGGAGGTCTCTTCAGTTCAGAGCTGAGCATGCAGCAGTTGCTGATGAAGTCTATCATCTCTGATAGGAAAGAATTTTGAGGACAGAGAGAGTTCTGGGCAGGCACAGCTGCAGGCAGCAGGGACATGGGCAGAGAGCTATAGGAAAGTGCAACCATAAATGTCATGGGAGGAAGAATTTGTAAATCTCCCTGTCATCCCCATCCAATGCAGACACCTTCCTCTGAGAAAGCCCTCAGATGAGTAGGTCTTTGAGGAACCTGATAAAGCCCCTTCACCCAATCCTTTGACTGCAAAATCCCTTTGCTTTTGTGGTCTCTTCAGCATTGTGGTCTCTTCTGACCTGCTCCTTAGGACTCTACAACACAGAGCTGTCCCTTGGCAGTGTCCTGCTGCCAGGAGGGGTCTGCAGGGCAGAGCTGAGCACACAGCGGGTGGGATGGGGGCTGGAAGCACTGACAGGGAGGTGACATGGGGACACAGAAACCGCTACATCCAGAGACAGCCCCAGGCAGCAGAGACACGGGCAGGGGATGAAAGTGCTGACAGCAAAGGCTGTGAGTGGGGATTTGGCCACATCCCTGTCACACCTTCAGTGAACATGGTTTTCCCCAGACAACACCCCCTGGTCTCCTCTCCCACCCAGTAGAGTCTCTGCCCTCAGGGCTGTGGGGACCGGGGCAGGAGCTGCCTCCTCTGCAGCCCGAGCTCCAGCACAGCAGAGGTGCATCTCTCCTGCCACGTGCCCATTTCCCCTTTCTGAAGGGGCCGAGAGTGACTGCCCTGGGATTTTGCTGCCTGGGAGGTACTGTGCGCTGCTGGGTAAGCAGAAGGCTTTCCTGAGTGCCTGGCTGTCTCACCTCTCCTTGTTTCCCTCAGCAGGAGAGCCATGCAGATTTTCTTTATTTCTCCACCGATTTGTGCTGCTTTTCTTCCTTCTCTTGGGTTCCCTGCAAATAATGGTGGTGGTGTGGCACCAGGGGTAGGGATGCTGAGCTCCTGTTTTGATACTGACCCAGAGGGTGCTGCCCTGGAGGTGTGTGCATGGGCCCAAGGTGCCCGAGCCCTCTCTTCACTTTCCAGGCTTGAGGCATTGCTCTCAGTGGTTGGGCAATGAGGCACCACTCTCCATAAGAGATTTCACCTTAATCCGCCTGATTATGCTGGATGGAGAGTCCTGTGGGGGTGCAGACATGGCTCCAGAAGGGCACAGCTCTCATGTAGGACCCTGGTGATGTCTGAGAGCCCCTGATCTACCCATGTGAATCAGCATTCTTACCCTGGATAGAGGTTTACACTGAGAGCAATGGGGAGATGGGGAATTGATAAGGGTGACCAACAACATTTCCCAAATGGGATGGGGGTGTCTGAAGACTAAAGCATTGTGTAGTGGCACATATTTTCTGCACCTTATTTTCCACCTTCACCTGCAGAAGAAAATGTCCTTCAGAGCTTTTTACCTGCTGATAACCATATAGTGTAGATGGTACAGGGATGAGAAGATGGCATCTACCTCACCAAAACAGGAACTTCTGTATTGAGTTGGGACTGCTCTGCCTGCACATGCCTATTTCTTTCCCTTGCCCAGCATAGGAGCTGATGGTGTCTGATTCTGAGAGGGATTCCTCTTGCCAAGGACCGTATAGTAGGAGGAGATGTTTCCCTTTCATCTCCTTCCAGAAACAGCTGGCATGCAGGCTGATTTCATCTCTCTGTGTGGTGAAAAAGGAATAGCCACAGACTCTCTGAACTGAATTCCTCTCACTCAGCCCAGGGAAGCCCTCCCCAGGCACTCTCCCTCCAAAGACACTGGGCTGTTGTTACCTCCACGTGTCACTGCTCTAGAGCAGGGATGACCCATCAGGATTTCATGGTGCCGCTCTGCAGGGCACACTCAGCCAGCACCACCCAGAGCTCCAGCCAGGGAGTCTGTGGGCTTTTGGGTGGTGAGGCAAGTTCTGCTCATAAAAGCTTCTTTTAATATTTGTATGTCTTTTCCTCCTTGGGCTGACTCCATATTAAAAGGGAAAAAAATGTCCAATGTCAGCTCCATCACCCAGTTCCTCCTCCTGGCATTTGCAGACAGATGGGAACTGCAGCTCCTGCACTTCTGGCTCTTCCTGGGCATCTACCTGGCTGCCCTCCTGGGCAACGGCCTCATCATCACAGCCATCGCCTGCGACCACCACCTCCACACCCCCATGTACTTCTTCCTCCTCAACCTCTCCCTCCTCGACCTGGGCTCCATCTCCACCACTCTCCCCAAAGCCATGGCCAATTCCCTCTGGGACAACAGGGCCATTTCCTACCCGGGATGTGCTGCACAGCTCTTTTTCTTTGTCTTCTTTGCTACAGCAGAGTTTTATTTTCTCACTGCCATGTCCTATGATCGCTACGTTGCCATCTGCCAACCCCTGCACTACGGGACCCTCCTGGGCAGCAGAGCTTGTGTCCACATAGCAGCAGCTTCCTGGGGCACTGGGCTGCTCTATTCTCTCCTGCACACTGCCAACACATTTTCCCTACTAGTCTGCCAAGGCAATGTTGTGGACCAGTTCTTCCGTGAAATCCCCAAGATCCTCGAGCTTTCCTGCTCAGACTCCTACTTCAGGGAAACTGGGCTTCTTGTGTTTAGTGCCTGTTTATTTTTTGTTGGTTTCATTTCCATTGTGCTGTCCTATGTGCAGATCTTCAGGGCCGTGCTGAGGATCCCCTCTGAGCAGGGATGGCACAAAGCCTTTTCCACGTGCCTCCCTCACCTGGTTGTGCTCTCCCTGTTTATCAGCACTGGCATGTTTACCTACCTGAAGCCCCCCTCCATCTCCTCCCCAACCCTGGACCAGGTGCTGTCATTTCTGTACTCGGTGTTGCCTCCAGCAGTGAACCCCCTCATCTACAGCATGAGGAACAAGGAGCTGAAGGATGCCCTGAGGAAGCTGTTTTCATGGACATTTTTCAGCAGTGATAAACTCCCCATTTCTCTCTGGAAATGATTTTCAATATATCCCACAAAAGGCCTCAGGGTTGTTGTTTTTGTTTGTTTGTTTTGTTTTGTTTTGTTTTTGTTTGTTTGTTTGTTTGTTTGTTTGTTTGTTTGTTTTTTTCATGTATTAGTATTATAATTATTGATAATACTTCTATTATTATCAAAATCAACTTCATTATCATTATGTTCCCACTATGTTCCCATTATGTTCATCCCACTTCTGCAGAAGCATTAATCTTTTTTGTTTCCGCTGGAGCCCATGTAAAAGTATTTTGAACTCTCTCACAGCATCTCTATAATAAAATCAGATCTCAGCAGTAGAACATTTGAAGTCTGGGCTCTTCTTCCAATGTGGATGTGAACAATAGGACCAGGGAATTACATTCTGAAAAGAGACTTTTTGGTTATGATTCTCCATGGCTTCAGGAGCAAAGAGCTCCCAGACACCTTGTGACCTGTTGAGACTGACCTCTGCACTCCGCTGTCAGCGCTTGTGACAGTGAAGATGGTGAGTCGGCACTGAGGTACATACTCAGGCCTGTCCCACATGGGAGGTGGCAGGTGATGTCCTTCAGGAGGGGAACCTGGAGCTCGATGGAGAGCATGGGGGGTCTCCAGGGACACTGTGTGCCTGGGGTGACCAGGGAATGGAGCCCCACAAAGTGTGAGATTCTCTGAGGTCGAGTCACCCAAAAGTTCAGTCCCAGTATCCACAGGAGAACGTGGATTCTGAAATCCCAGGGGATGGGGAAGGGAGGCTGGTGAGTGATTCATGTCACCATTAGTAAAGTAGAGCTGATAGAGCTAGAGATAGACCTGGTGCCTTTGGAAATGCTCCACGGTCCCTCCAAGCACCAGTGCCAGGGCCTCGGGAATCCATCCAGCCCGCACACCCCACGTGGTCCTCAGTGATGTCACAGCCCCACAGGGAACCCCCATCTCACAGAGTTTCCTGTGATGTCACTGCTCAGGCAGGGACCCCCCCACTCCAGTGATGTCACAAACCAACGGGGAACCACTCCCACCTTGAAGGATTCGCTATGTGAGAAGTAACGGTAGAATTTTGCTTTCGCTAACAGTAATGAAAGAACTACTTCTACTGAGTTAGGCTAAAGCTGTTATTAAATTAGTGTTGCTAAAATTATACCAGTTGAGCACGTCTTTTTTGATCACAGGTCAGGCATAGGGTTGGGCATTGTGGGGGGTTGGGCAAGCAGAAGGATAGGGGTGTGTGTCTGTGGTTAGGTGTCATGTAAAGAGGAATGGAAGCCAGCAGAAAAGGGTTAAGCGAAGAACTCCTGATGAAGAGGAACCTGGACTTCACCCCCTCCACCAACCCCCCCCACCCAGAGGACCACCGAGACCAACTGGAAATGCCAAAGAAGAGGGGGGGGAAGGAAAGCGAGTGGACTTGTTGCTTGGCTTGGTTGTGTTGCATTGTTCTTTGTTTGATTTCATGTTTAAACCGAACGGTTACATATAACACTGTGGATGCCTCCCCCGCTCAGCAGCTGCCTGTTTTGTGATAAGAAGTACTGAAGCAGTGGAAAAGTACAGAGAGAGAGAGACAGCCTCAGAGAAACCAAGGAAAAGGAACTGTGTGGGTGCAAAAAGGAGGACTGGAACTATAAAAAGAAGCCCCTGCTGGGGCAGGTTGCACCATTGCGCCCAGCGCTGTATTCTTTGCTCCACTGACTCTGTCCCCAATAAAACATATTTTGAAATATACGTGGGCTTGTTTCTCACAACTGGGGGCTCATCCGGGATACAGAATTCATCACCCCCAGCCTCTCTCACTAGCCACTTCCAGCACTGGCTGCTCACCCAGGTTTATGGGTGAGCGTGGCTGCTAAACCATCTCCATCCTCCTATGGGCTATGAGGGGGATGATGAACTGATTGATCTCACTGGCAACGTAATGGGGGGAACTTCAGAAACACCTGAATACACCAACAAGCCCATGACTCTTTCATTCCCTCTTCAAAAATATAGACTTATACATCCATTTCTAAAACACATTTCCTATTTATATTTTGAATGGAGAAATTGTTTCCAAGACATATTTCTATTAAGACATTTAATGTCTCCATTGCATCTAAACAGAGCTGAGAGCAATTCTGGTTGAAGAGGTTACATAGAGCCCACTAGTGTTTCCTTGCTATCAAGCAAAGAAAGCATTTGTAGCATTTCCCTCATATGTTCCCTGGGTTTGACCTGGCCAAATCTGTATAGGGTGGACAATGGCACATCACGGCCCTCCAAGTGCCAGACCCCAACATATACACAGAGGCCCAGGGCACAGCCAACAAAAGGAAATGTCCTTCCTATCTGATAACCTGATAAACTTCTCCAGTGTGACTGGCTTGGTAGAGGAGTAGAAATTGTCCGCGTGGACTTCATGGAGGCTTTTGACACTGTCTCCCAAAGAATCCTCATCGAAGAGCTGGTGAAGCAGAGGCTGGAGAAGCAGACAGTGAGGTGGTTGAAACCTGGCTGAACGGCCGAGCCCAGAGAATGGTGGTCAGTGTCATCAGGTCTCGATGGAGGCCGGTCACCAGTGGGGCACTACAGGGGTCAATACTGGGTCCAGTCCTGTCCCTCCAAACCTCAACTTTACTGTAATTTGATGGTCCTGTGACATCCTTTCTGGGAAATCAGTGCTGCCGGGGACCTCTCTGAAGTGCCAGTGCACTGATGTGCAGGGCATGCAGAAGGAAGAATTAGACATCTGTGTGTGGTTCCAGTGGGCTACAGGCTCATGTGGAGAGCAGTGTGGGTGTGAGATAGTGGGTGTGGGATCAGTTTGGGGTCCCTCATTACAAGAAAGATATTGAGGTGGTGACAGAGTACAAATCAGGGGGATTTTTTTTTTTTTTTTTTTTTTTTTTTTGCTGCTGGTGCATCACTTATTGATCTGTGGGGAGAAAAGGCAAGGGCAGAGCAGGACATTAGATCTGAGTCAGGGTTTGCAGAGAGATCACAGAAGGGAAGATGTGGTGGGGTAGAGGCAAAGAGTGAGGCCCCAGGTCTTTGTTCCCAGGCACTGTCAGCACAGAGGTCAACCCTTCATGCTGAGCATTGCAGGTGGGTGCTGGATGTCCCGAGTCAGGGAACTGCTGATTTTGCTGTGGGTGTTTGTGCAGTGAAAGTGTGTGAGTGAGAGCTGAGTCTCAGCCCTGTCTTGTGCTGCACATGTCCCCAGCCCAGCTCCCTCCTTCCCCAGATCCCCTGAGACCCAGTAACTTCCAGCAGAGATGCTGGGGAGGGGCTGGTGGTGCTGAGTTCCAGCTGGGCTGGGCTCTGTTGGAGCCCTCCTTGGCACTTACCCACTTCAGTTGGCATGGGGGAAAAGTCAGATCAGGGTCTTTGGGGCCAGATCACCTGAGCCCTTCTCCTCCCACAGGGCTCTCTTCTTTCCCAGTTTCTCCTTCTTGTCTCCTTCCCTCGCCATTCCACAAGCTCAGACCCTCAGCTTTCTGACATGGACTCTCACTCATCCAGTGGGGAGGGCTGGGGGCTTTACTCATCCTCGTCAGCTCTGCTAAGGCTGGTTCTCTTCCTCTCTTCCAGAAGCCAAACATTCCCTGCTGGGAGGTGGGTTTGTCAACATTGAGATTAACATGTATTTCAAGGAGCACAGCTGGTGAGGCTGCTTCTCAGGCAGGCACTTTCCCTGGCTGTGCCCTCAGGCATGTCCCGGGCATCGCCCATGGCCCTGAGCCTGCTACTCTCCCACCTCAGCCCCAGGCACCCCCGGGACACCCCTCCCAGTGCCCAGCAGTGCTGAGCAGGGAGCCCTGCGAGCACAGCTGGCTGTGCCAGGTCCTGCTGCTGGGCTGGATGTGCAGGGGGGCAGCCCCAAAGCCCTGGGGACCCTGTGCTGAGGAGGTGAGCATGAGGAGTGAGTGGTCCTCACTGGCATTTTCCTTCCTCCCTGAACAAAGTCTCTCATAAGATTTCTGGTTGATGCACAGTTATACTTTTCTTTTTTTTTTTTTTTTTTTCTCTTTGTTTCTCACCTTTTCTTTTACTGTCTCACACACAGTGTGGGCTCAAGCATCCTGTCATGATCTCATTGAACAGTCCCTTTGTCTGAGCAGGTAACTCCTGACCTGCTCCTTGTCAATGCAAGAAATTGGCCTGCTCAGGGCAAGAATGCTCTCCTCAGAAGGGCAGCATTTCTCCTCAGAAGAGCTGAGACCACTCACCCAGCACTGTGCTCAGCCTTCTCCCAGTTGGAGAAAGGACATCTGCCTTGATCTTTTCACAGAAACAAATTATTTCAAATCATGGCACTGGTTTTCCTTGGAAGAGCAGAGAGGATCTCAGTTCTAAACAGCTATTCTGGTCATGTTGAGAATCCCCCGAGCACAGGAAAGCAGGATGTCAAAATGTGAGCAAATGCACATGATGTTTGCATTCCAGCACAAGGAAGAGGCAGCTCCATGGGGCAAGTCAGCCCTGTGGTTGGAGGGAATACTCTTGGGACAAGTGGGTTTCTCTGGTCCTGAAGAATCCAGATACCTTCTTTGAGGTTAGAGAGAGACAAAAATATACTATAAACAATGCTAGAGTATGAAATTTTTGTTTCTTTGCATATTTTTAAACCATATTTCCATCCAATCTCTTCTTCCACTTAGTGCAGAAATACAGGTGTTTTGTCACAGGCCTCCTTCCTGGCAAGTAGGGAAAGAAAGATAATCAAAGCTGTATGGAAAAATGAGAAGAGGAGAATCAGACATCACCCACAGAGTTCCTCCTTCTTAGAAAGGGGAATGCGCCCTCACTCCTGACTCCACTCTTCCTCCTATCACTCATCATGACTGTGACTGGGCACATTCTCATCATTGTTTTGATGGTGTCAGAGCAGCATCTGCACACCCCCACGTACTTCTTCTGGGGCAATCTGCCCTCCTTGGAGACCTGCTACAGCTCCACCCTCCTGCCCCAGCTGCTGGCCAGCTTGCTGAATGGGGACGGGACCATTTCTGCTCACAGCTGTATGGCTCAGCTCCACTGCTCTGGCTGCTTTGCAACTGCCGAGTGTTACCTGCGGGCCATGATGGCCTATGATTGGGATCTGGGCACCTGCCAGCCCCTGCTCTATGCAGGCTTCATGACCTGGAAGGTCTGCCTTCAGCTGGTGGTTGCACCTTGGCTATGTTGGTGTGTGCAACAGTCCCAGTCTTCTTATCCCAGCTGAAGTTCTGTGGCCGCAGCACAACTGACCACTTGTTCTGTGACCTCTCTGCTGGAGATTGCCTGCAGAGGCACCAGCGTGGTCACACTCACATCCTTCATTCTATCTTTCCTGAGCCTTGTCTTCCCCTTCCTGTTTGCTTTTGCATCCCATGTGTGCATCATAGCTGCCATCCTGAGGATGCCATCCAGCATGGGCAGCAGAAGGCCTTCTCCTCCCGCTCCTCTCCCCTCATTGTCATCTCTCTTTTCTCCTGCACCCTCCTTACTGTCTACCTGCTGCCCAGAACAACCCCGCTGAGGCAGCTCAACAAAGTGCTCTCCCTCTTCTGCCACTGTCCTCACGCCCCTGGTCAATCCCCTTGTCTACAGGCTGCGGAACAGGGAGGTCAGGTAGGACCTGAGGAAAGCTCTCAGGAAAGACAAGGCCTGTACCTAGGGTGCACAGTAATGTTCCACCTGCAGGGATGAATGCTTTGTGCTTCTGTTTTATCTCAATAGGGAGGCCTTGGGCAGGCCTATGGTGTCCAATGCCACAATCATTATTTTAGGAGGGCGTGATATTGAGCACGTCTGTGGGATGGGAAAGGTCGAGACATTTCCTTTTAGAGAGGTCATAGAATCAGAATCATAATGGTTTGGGTTCGAGGGGACCTTTAGAAGTCACCTGGTCCATTCCACCTGCAATAAGCAGGGACATCTTCAGCTAGAGCTGGTTAATCAGAGCCCTGTCCAAATTGACCTCGAATCATTCCAGGCATGGGGCATCTATCATCATTCTGGACAATGTGTTCCAGGGTTTCACCAATCTCATTGTAAAAACTTCCTTCCTTATATCTAGTCTGAATCTGTTCTCTTTTAGTTCAATATACCCACACACAGGGCTGTTCAGAGACACGAGTCCTTCCCTTGCACACGCAGAGGCAGTGCACTGCAGGAGCCATAGTGTCTCTCTGAACTCCTGCTGCCACCCCCAGAGGCTGGGAGGCACCTGAGCCCTGCGGTGCTCACCCTGCTCTGCACCCGTGGGAGATGCCCCGAGGCATGAGGAATGGACACAGGCACCATGGTTCAGGGAAGCACAACCCAGTCCTGCACTCAGGGGGTTCCCCAGGGGATGTGACTCTCTACATGAAGTGACCTCAAGACACAGTCAGTGTCACAGGCCTTCATGGCACCCCCAGGAATAGCTGATGGATTTTCTGCTCACTCAGATTTATTTCAACACACACACATGATGTGCAGGTTTATGGTTTGTAAAATGCAAAGTTGAACTTCTGACATAACCATTTGGTGTCACTCTGTAGAAGGATAAACAACCTCTCTGTGCTGCAGTGAGAGGCCTGTGCTGTAAATGGTGGTTGTTATTGTATGGTCTGTGACAATTGCCATGGGGCAGCTTCCCGGGGTGCCCAGCGCACATGGGCACAGGTTAGTCCCCACTTTGCTGTTCCTTCAGGTCTCTCACAGGAGCCTGGCTGTACGAGGACACTGCTGTTTGCCCCCACCCTGCACACACAGACACACGCTTCCACTCCTCAGTGGTGGTTTCTCTCCTGGGATATTTCCTGGGCATGGTCTTGAAAGCAACTCTGGAAGAAGACCTAAGCCTTCATGCACTGCCCAGAGAAGATCCCCCTGTCTGACGGAAACACTGTCATAAAGGCCATCTCTGTCACAGAAGTGCTCAATGCTTGTCTCTACCTGCAGTTAAAGGACTGCCACACCGTGGGACGCTGACCACAGCACAAAACCACTCACATCTTAGACCAACACAAGGGATGATCTGGCAGGTCCAGAGAATGACTTGGAGGAAGGATCTCAAAGCATGTCTCTACAGTGTCCTTTATTTTGTTTAACCACAAGAGAGCATGGATCCTCATTTACACAGACTCTGGGTCACACAAAAGATTGATAGATACTTAATGATAACAGGGAAAAATAATGACACACTTTTTAGCAGAGAACATAATGTAGAGTAAAACAAAGAAAACAAAAAAAATCAATCCCAAAAGACCCAACTAGAAACTACAGACTGAGATCCTGTATGCAATCAGTTACATTTAGAGTTATTTACAGAAGACACATATTTTATTGTTTCTGAAATTCATCCTGTTACCAGTTTCCTCAGGGCATCCTTGATTTCCTGGTTCCTCATGCTGTAGATGAGGGGGTTCATTGCTGGAGACACCACCGAGTACAGAAACGACACCACCAGGTCCAGGGATGGGGAAGAGATGGAGAGGGGCTTCAGGTAGGCAAAAAATGAAGTGCTGATAAAGAGGGAGAGCACGGCCAGGTGAGGAAGGCACGTGGAAAAGGCTTTGTGCCATCTCTGCTCAGAGGGGATCCTCAGCACGGCCCTGAAGATCTGCACATAGGAGAAAAGAATGAAAACAAAACACCCAAAAGCTAAACAGACACTAAGCACAATAGTCACAACTTCCCTGAGGTGGGAGCCTGAGCAGGAGAGCTTGAGGATCTGGGGGATTTCACAGAAGAACTGGTCCACCACATTTCCATGGCAGAGTGGTAGGGAAAATGTGTTGGCAGTGTGCAGGAAAGAATAGAGCAGCCCAGTGCCCCAGGCAGCTGCTGCCATGTGGACACAAGCTCTGCTGCCCAGGAGGGTCCCGTAGTGCAGGGGTTGGCAGATGGCAACGTAGCGGTCATAAGCCATGATAGTGAGAAGATAAAACTCTGTTGTTATCAAGAAGACAAAGAAAAAGAGCTGTGCACCACATCCCAAGTAAGAGATGTCACTAGTGTCCCAGAGGTAATTGGCCATGGCTTTGGGGAGAGTGGTGGAGATGGAGCCCAGGTCAAGGAGGGAGAGGTTGAGGAGGAAGAAGTACATGGGGGTGTGGAGGCGGTGGTCGCAGGTGATGGCGGTGATGATGAGGCCGTTGCCCAGGAGGGCAGCCAGGTAGATGCCCAGGAAGAGCCAGAAGTGCAGGAGCTGCAGTTCCCGTCTGTCTGCAAATGCCAGGAGGAGGAACTGGGTGATGGAGCTACTGTTGAAAAATTGCTTCCACTGGTCATTGGGCACTGTCCATGGAGGAAAAGACATTGAAATGTTAGTGTAGACTTGTCTGAGATAAAACCTACTTCATATCTCTCAGTGACTGCCTCTCTCTTTTAACCAAGTCCTCCGGCTCTGCTGTGAGCTCTGGACGAGTCAGTCCTGCCAGACAGCCATAGATAAATCAGAGCATGGGTGATCACAGATTAAATCCACTTATGTTCAGCATTTTTGCTCCCAATTCACCTTACTGCAAGACATAGCTGTGGGGATATTTGGTTTTTTAAACTGTTTTCGTTGCACCACAACACGAGGAGTGGTTTTAAGGCAGAAATTGATGACATTTCTGCTGAAGTCCTAGTGAAACATTGTGTTTCTTGAGAGACCAAGGGGCTGTCCTGAAATTCAGAGTGAGGAGAGTTGCTCTGTCCATCAGCCCTGGTCTCATCTGCCCTGTGCTGACACTGCTTTGAGCTGGATGATGGAAACAGGGCACTGCTGGGACTAGAGGAATCCAGTCTCCAAGCACAGCTCTCCAAAGCCCTCAGCCCCTCTCATCACACCTGAGGAGGATCTCAGCTCTCCCTTCCCAGCCAGGGACACAGAGGGCTCATTGCAGCTGCCTGTGTGCAGACGCCCAGCAGCATTTCCATGGCCTTAACACTGAGGTGTTTCCTCCCTGGGGCTGCTGGATAACACAGAGATGTCCTGGGAAAGCTCTGCCCACCTGGAGAGAAACCTGCAGCCCAGCACGAGCCCCTCAGAGCAAGAGTTGAGTGTCCTAAAATGGAGGTGTCCTGAAGAGAGAATTGGGTCCTTTGTTTTGCCCTGAGCACACAGATTATGAGGAGACTTTATTCCCATGGACACATCTGCACAGCAGGACCCACAGGGTTGAGCACAAAACTGCTGCTTAACCCCACCACCCCCCATCCCAGCAAGTCCAGGGATGACAGTAAGGGGAGCAGATACAGGAGGGGGAAAATGGAGAAATACCACACTGCTCGTGTTCTTGGAGGCAGAAAGGGACAGGCAGTTGGGTATTGGGTAGTTTCCTCCTCTTCAAGGGTGAGGCCGCTGGGAAGGTGCCCCATGACCTTGAGGGCAGAGGCTGTGTTGGACAGCGGGGAGATCAGGGGGTTGCTCCATGGAAGGCATCTGCACTGCAGGGAATGGCAGGGAGGTGCCCGAATCCCCCCTCCCACAGCGTTCCTGGCAGCAACTCCCTCTCCCTTCATGTCCATAACTCTGGTGCCTGGAGCTGTCCCTGCCTGGAGTCGCTTCTCTGTCCCCTTATCTCCTCCCTGTCAGTGCTGCCAGCCCCCATCCCAGCCACCCTGTGCTCAGCTCTGCCCTGCAGACCCCTCCTGGTAGCAGGACACTGGCCCAGGGACAGCTCTCTAGGTGAAGGGGCTCAGGAGCGACTGAGAGTGCTAAAGACAACTGAGATCTGAGTTATTCCACTAGAGTGGAGAAAAAAATTTAGCAATGCCCACCCGGACAACCAAGAAATCTCAAAGAAAAGTTCCTTCCATTTCAAGTAAAAGCAGCCTTGATATCCTTCTTCAGAAGGAACCTCTGCAAAAGACCTCAGAGTGAACTGGAGCTGTGAGCATCCCTGATCCAGGCAGCAGCAGCCTCTGGAGAGCAGAAGGAGCCTGCCCTGGCGGGGGTCTCTCCTTCCCCCCACAGCTTCTCCCCACATTGCCGTGGGGAGCTCCCCGGGCAGGCTGAGTGCTGACCCTGGCAGGCGGCAGAGTCCCTGCCCCAGCACACAGCCCCCTGGGGTGCAGGGACCCTGCTGGGAAGGACAGCCCTGGGCACCCCTGCCTGCACACCCGGCTGCACACCCCTGCAGCCGGCCCCGCCAGAAGGCAGCCCTCATGCCCTGGCCCTCGCAGGGGGCACCAGGGAAGCCCTGCTCGGGAGCAGATCCTCCTCCTCCTCCTCCTCCTCCTCCTCCTCTAGGCAGGAGGCAGATTCCTGGCGGCTCTGCCGCCTTCCCCAGATCCCTCCCCGAGCTGCAGCTGCATTGCCCTGCACCCCCAGACTTACTGTGGCCAGGGCCCTGACGCTTTCTCCTCCTCGGAGCTCTCAGCAGCCTCCCAGCCCAGGCTGCCTTGAAGCTGTGTGTGCCTCGCTGCTCTGCCCTGGGTGCCTGCAGGCAGTGCCCTCAGCCCTGCTGCGCTTTGCAGAGGAGCTGCTCCTGGGCAGAGCTGTCTCTCTGCAGCGCTGCCCACTTGCCAGGAGCTCCCTCCGGCCCAGGAGCCCGGCCCAGCTCAGCACCACAGCAACAGACCAAGGCACTTTAATGACCCCTCAGGAGGGTTTGGTGCCAACTCCATGAACATCAAACACAGAGAAGCTGAAGAAACCTCTGAAGAATTCAAAGTTTTATTCAAACTCTAAAGTTTCTTGTGGCTTTAATTGTATCCACTGAGGACACTATTGACAAAGCCTCCCCAGTGTCCTGTTAGAGCAGAAATCTGAAGGCAGTTATGAGAAGTCGGAAACAAAAAGGGAAAGTTGTCTCTGATGCTGAGTAATCCTCAATTTGTTGCATTAAGCCAAAGTTCCAAGCCCTAAGCCCATTAAACAAATGGCCAAGCCACGACCCCCAGCCCCTGGGAAGGGAGATCCTCTCCCTCCCACATTCCTCAGTGCTCTTCCTGGGGTAGGGGGTATGGAGATGTGCACCTCCCAGGCTCCTGAGGATCCACAAGGAGGCCATGAGGACCCTGTGCTGCAAGGGACTGTGCCTCCTCACAGGCATCAGTGTCAGGGACAGCATCCATAGCCAAAATCGTGATGGGGTTGACTTTACTGGAGGCTTTCAGCTTTCCCACAGCCCTCTGTCATCTCCACCACAGGCTGTCCTCTGGGGTTGCATCCCCTGCGCCTCTTTCCCTGCAGGCTGTCCTCATCCCCCCAGCTCTCTCACCTTGCTCCTCCCGAGCATCTTCATTTCTTTCCTGACATTTCACCATGCTCTCTGGCTCTTCCTGGAAAAACAAAGCCTTGTTCTGATCCATACTCCTCCTGGGTCATGTGTTGCACCACAGCATTTATCCTGTTGTCCAGTCAGGACTTCCCCAGCTGCACAGTATGACATTATTTCTTTCTCATGCTGTTTTCCACTATGAAGAAAAAGTCCACCGTCTCTCAAACCACCCTTCAAGGGTTCTTGGGCTACTCCTAGACTGTCCCAAGTCTCCACAACACTTAGCTCAGAATGTTTATATCTAAGCATATTGGACATGTGCTTGAGTCCTCTAAACCCCTATCTTGGGGTGATGCCTGGGCACTCTCAAAGGTGTTTGGAGATGAAAACATAGTGGTTACAGGTCAAGAAAGATGGAGTGATACTTTTCACCAGGATCTGTATTAGAAGGATAAGCGGCAATGGTGTTAAAATGAAAGAGGGTAGATTTAGATTTGAAATAAGGAAGAAATTTTTTCCGATGAGGATACTGAGATATTGGAACAGGTTGCCTAGAGAAGTTCGAGGGAGAGGAAATTCACCACTTCTCTGGGCAACCTCTTCCAGTGTTTAACTACCCTCATAGTAAAGAATTTCCTCCTTTTATTTAATCTAAATCTACCCTCTTTCAGTTTAAACCCATTACCCTTTGTCCTATTCCTGCAATCCCTGATAAATAGTCCTTCCCCATCTTTCCTGTAGCCCTGTTTAAGTCCTGGAAGGCCACTAGAATTTCTCCCTTGGAGCCTTTTCTTCTTCAGTCTGAACAAAACAAACTCTCTCAGCCTGTCCTCACAAGGGAGGTGCTCTCACCCCCCCATCATATTCACGGCCTCCTCTGGACCTGCTTGAGCATGTCCATGCCCTTTTTATGTTTGGATCATGAGAGCTGGAAACCAGACTACAGGGCCGGTCTCATGAGAGCAGAGCAGAATGGGAGAATCCCCCACCTTGACCTGCTGGCCACACTTCTCTTGATGCAGCCCAGGACACGGTTGGTTTTCTGGCCTGCGAGTGCACATTGCTGGATCACAATCAGTTTTCCATGAACTACCACCCCCAAGTCCTTCTCCAGCAGAGCTGCTCTCAATCCACTCCTTGCCCAGCATCTATTTGTATGTGAGGTTGTCCCAAGCCATGGGTAGGACCTTGAACTTGGCCTTGTTGAACTTCATGAGGTTTGTATGGGCCCACTTCTCCAGCCTGTCCAGGTTCCTCTGGATGGCATCCTTTCCCTCCAGCATGTCACCACACCACACAGTTTGGTGTCATCTGTGAACTTGCTGAGGATGCACTCGATCCTTCTGTCCATGACGGCAACAAAGATGTCAATCAATACCAGACCCAACTCCAACCCCTGAGGGAATGACCCTCATCTCTGTTCTCCAATTGGACTGTTGAGCCTGTGACCTCAGCACTTTGAGTTCGACCCCCCAACCAATTCTTTATCCACCGAGTGGTCTATCTGCCAAATCACCGTCTCTCCAACTCTAGACGAAGATGTCATGCGGGACCGTGTCAAGTGCTTTGCACAAGTCCACGTAGATGACGTCAGTTGCCCTTCCAACTGTTCTTTGGTGAGGCCAGCAACAGGCAAGACAGGTGTGTGTGCATGTCATGTTGGTGTGTGTGTCAGTGGGTGTAACTCATGGTCTGAGCCTGGTCGGCAGCCAAACACCACACAGCTCCCACCTGGGAATGGGGAAGGAAGCAGAGGGGCAAAGGGAGACTCACTGGGTTGAGATAGAAACAGTTGAATAATGGTGATAAAATAATACGGTGGCAGTATGAACTGGTAATGTAAAATGCAATTGCTCACTAACCGCTGACTGACACCCAGCCGGCTCCCAGCCAGCGATCCTGAAACACAAAGATGCCGCGACCACAATCCCAAAAGTGAGAGTGTGCCCCTTCCGCCCACCCCTCCTTTATATGGTGAGCATAACGTCACATGACATGGAATATTGGCCAATCCAGGCCCGGTGCTCCAGCTGTGTTCCCTCTCTGCTTCTTGTGAGCCTGTGCACAGGCAGGACACGGGGAGCTGGAGAGTCCCTGAAATCTCCGTGTGCATCAGCACTCCTCCAGCTACCAAAAAGGAACAGGAACTCTATTCCAGTCTGAACCAGGACCGTGTCCACCCCTTGTTCCATATCCTTTGCATTATCCTCAGGTTCCATATTTCCTAATACAGTCTAATAAATTACTGTCCTCTTCCCTGGTCTTAGGCATGTGCACACAGATATAATTCCCTTAGCCCATGGGCCATCTTAAGCCCATACGTGGAATTACCTTTGCCCAAGGACCTGGGTGCACTTGGTCCTTGCAGTCTATATACTGCAGAATGTATCGTGAGTTCATTTGGTCCATAGCTTCAGGTTCCATCTGTCCTAACAGTCTCTTAAGGCAGGAAGGAGGGATTCTCAGTTGGTAGGGCACAGGTGTCCTTGGGCCTGGCAAGAGGATGGCATGCAGTCTCTGTTGCAGTTGGAGCTGGTGGCTGATGCATCTGACGCTGTCTGTATTCAGTCTGCAGCAGTCGCTGGGTATCAGTTGCTGAAACGAATCGTGACTTTATCAAAGTTCGTGTTTTTCTTCATGAATATGATGCCATTAGCATAATATGTGTCAACCATAGCAATGTATTTATACGGTTGTTTGGTGATTAATGTAATACAGTTTATTGGCTATTTTCACCTAACATCAAGTCCCCTTGAGGCACACATCGGACATCCTCATCCTTCTGCATTGCCCACCAAGTGCACCCAGGTCCTTGGGCAAAGGAAATACCACGTATGGGCTTACCTTTACCTGAAGTAGGAGTAACCCAAATAGTCTTCCACAGCATGTGCTTAAGGTGCACTACTGGGACTCTATCTCCATCTGCAGTATGTAGAATTTTGACTGGGCAGGGCCATCCTGGTTGGTAGATGCTCTAGTTTTGACTAACCAGGTGGGCTTTGCTAAATGTCTGTCCCAGTGTTTAAAAGTTCCTCTTCTCATTGCTCTCAGCGTGGTCTTTAGTAGCCCATTGTACCACTCAATTTTCCCAGAGGCTGGTGCATGGTAGGGGATGTGATATACCCCTCAATGCCATGTTCTTTTGTCCAGGTGTTTATGAGATTATTTAAAAAATGAGTGCCATTATCTGACTCAATTCTTTCTGGGGTACCATGTTGCCACAATACTTGTTTTTCAAGGCCCAGAATAGTGTTCTGAGCAGTGGCATGGGGCACGGCCTATGTCTCCACCCACCCGCTAGTTGCTTCCACCATTGTGAGCACATAAAGTTTGCCATGTCAAGTATTGTGGAAGTGTGATGTAATCACTCTGCCAGGCCTCCCCATATCTATATTTTAACCACAGCCCTAGATACCAAAGAGGTTTTAACCTCTTGGCTTGCCTGATTGCAGCATGTGTATCACATTCACGGATAACCTGTGTGACAGTTGTCATGGTTTGGGCCTGGTCAGCAGATAAACGCCATGCAGCTGCTCACCCACCCTCCCCCCCACTTGGAATGGGGAGGGAATCGGAGGGGCAAAGGGAGACTCACGGGTTGAGATAAAAACAGTTTAATAACAGTAACAGAATAATATGGTGACATGATGAATGGGTAACGTACAATACAGCTGCTCACCTCATAACATACTATTTGCAGGCTCCCTCAGTATCCAACACTCTCCCAGCCCCAGCTGTGTCCCATGTGGGCATTCACAGACCTCCCTTCTCTTCAGTCTGCCAGGGTCTGCACCAGGAGAGAGGCCGGGCAGGGCTGGCTGGTCCCCCCATACAGGCACTGAGACCAGCAGGAGGATGGAGATGGTTTAGCAGCAACGCTCACCCATAAACCTGGGTGAGCAGCCAGTGCTGTAAATGACCAGCTAGATAGGCTGGGGGGTGATGAATGTCCTGGGCCACCTTTCCAGTCTGGCCATGCCACCAAGAGCACAAAGTGGCACCCTCTCTCCTCTGCCTTCATATCTTTGATCCCTGTCATGAGCCCTGGCTCCGCACCACAAATCCCCTGGTGTGAGTGCTCACCCTGCATCTTCACACAGTATAAGATGTACACTGGTGTTTTTCTCTCCAAGGCACTTTCCACACCAGCCCAGCACCTCCCCAGCACTCCCCATGCCCACCACACTCTCCCCAGACCATCCCAGCCCAGTACAACATCCCAGTCTTGGCTGGCCCCAGGGCATTGCCCAGCGCAGGGTGCTGCAGAGCTCTGGGCACTCACCCCACAGCCCCAGCCCCTCAGGAAGGTCACAGCAGCTCCTGGGGCACAGAGGGCTCTCAGCCTCCCCATCAGCCCCAGGGCTGGGGCCAGCCATGCCATGAGCAGACGCAGGCCAGCGTCTCCCTCTCTCTGCTGCTCTTCTCTCCAAGAGATCCTGATTGCCCAGTGCTGGCAGCCCCTCTGTGCCCGTCCCTCTCCCCAGCACAAGACTCCTGCACTGGGGGCTCCCCAGGCAGCTCCTGCTGTGCCAGCCAGAGAAAAGCTGCCCAAACTGGTGCCTCCAGAAATAGGTCTGCTCTTGTCGCGGGATGTCACCTCAGGCACGGCCCTGAGCTGGCGGTGCTGCTCTGCAGGGCAGTGGTGGCTGAAAGCCACGGGGAGATGGTCCCAGGGAGATCCCCATGGATCAGCCATCATTGCCATTGCACTGGGCACCCCCACGTGAAGGGGCAGCACAGGCCTATTCCCTAACACATCCCCCCATGCCCTCCTGCCCTGAACCCCTGGAGAACCCCAGCACAGCAGCACGCTCAGAGGGGCAATTCCTTCAGCCTGTTCCTGACCTCAGCTTGGGAGGAAGAGACCAACCTCCAGATATCGGCACTGAAAAAATTGTTTTATTACAGATATGTGACTAGGAAGGCCAGCTGTACTGTCCTACCAGACACATGCACAAAAGCCTCTCTGTCAGAGAGGCTGGTTCATGTCTCTGAGGAAGAGGAGTGGATACAGACATTTTAGGAACAAACAAGAGTTTCACAAATAAAATGCTTACTGCACAGAAGGTTTCAGATAAGAATTAGAAATGACTTCTGAAGAGACACGGGCGGCTTATCCCTGTTGAGAGTCAGCTGAGTGAATCAGCTTCTTCAGTGCGTCCTTCATCTCCTGGTTCCTCATGCTGTAGATGAGGGGGTTCACTGCTGGAGGCACCACCGAGTACAGAACTGACACCACCAGGTCCAGGGATGGGGAGGAGATGGAGGGGGCTTCAGGTAGGCAAAGATGGCAGTGCTGATTGAAATGGGATATTAACCAAAATTGGTATTATGCTTGCACGAGATAGATATTGCTATGTTTGTATTGCTCAGCCGCTATCTCCTGTTTAGTACAAAGCCTCCCCTCCACCCCTAAGTAAGTGGGTGTCAGCAGAAAGATTACCCCACAACCAGCACAAACCAGCTCTGCGGTTTAGCCCGGGTCCAGGAGGCGACAGAGACTGCGCAGGAATTCAGGATGAAAAGTTCAGCAGTGAGGAAGAGGAGATACTTCCTCCCACGACCACCGACCCAGCCCTTCACGACCCCTGCCCAGGACCAAAGGAACTCACTGCGCAGCCGCAAGGAGGAGGAGACCTAATTATAATAAGAAGGGAGGGTAGGCGGGGATATGTTGTGAATATGTATAAGCGTCTCATGAATATGCAACACTTTGTAACATATAAGCAAGGCGGGAGCGGCTGGGGGGGCACAGGCTTGTTGTGGCGGAGCGATTCCCCATGTGCCCGGCGCCGAATAAACATACCTGCTTTACAACCCTTAGTTGTGAAGTCTTTCATCCGTAAATCAGAGTGGTTTGTGATAAATAACGGAATTATTCTGCTTTTGCTAAAAGTAATTAAACAATTACTTTTATTGAGTCAGGCTAAAGCTGTTATTAAAATTAGTGTTGCTAAAATTATAACAGTCAAGCAAGGCTTTTTTGGTCACAAGTTAGGCATGTGGTTGGGCATCGGTGGGGAGTTGGGCAAGGAGGAGGATGGGGAGTGGTCTGTGGTTAGGTGTCATGTAAAGGGGAACTTGGGTGGGGGGGGCTGGGGAGGAATGGAAGCCAGCAGAAAAGGGTTAAGCGAAGAACTCCTGATGGAGAGAGACCTGGACTTCGCCCCCCCCAATCCCCCCCCGAGAGGGCAGTGGAAAAGTACTGAGAGAGACAGCCTGGGAGAAACAAAGAAAAAGGAGCTCTGCAGGTGTGAAGAGGTGAAAACCCGCCATTTTTCGCTCAACTAATGATATCTCCTGGTTGCTCTATGAAAATAATCCCCTGTTGGGGCAGGGGGTGCCCCATTGCCCCCAGCGCTGTGTTCTTTGCTCCGCTGACTCTGTCCCCAATAAAACATGTTTTTGCTAGACGTGAGCTTGTTTCTCACAGGTAAACGTAGCAGACCGGCGGAGAGGTGGAGGCTTCTCGGAAAAGCCGGGACTATTCCTGCCTTGCAGGCACCCAGAGCCCGGGCTTCTGTCCCGGGGCATGCCCGCGGGGCGCAGGGACCCCCCCCCCCGCGCTGGGGCACAGAGAATGCCTGCCTCTGGGGGCTCCCCTGGGCTCAGGGGGTTCATTCCCGGTTTGGGGGACAGCGGGAGGAGCCCGGCCCGGCTGCGCCCGGCAGCCAGCGAGGGCGGGCGAAGGCAAACGGCCCCGGCCCGCTCTGGCCAGGCCCGGCCCGACCCAGCGCTCCCCTGGGGCCCACGGGGAGCGGCTGGGGAGGGCGGCCCCGCCCCCGCGCTGCTCCTCAGGCCCCGCCCCCGGCCGGCCGGGACTGCCGGGCCGCCTCCGGCCCCGCCCATTGGCTCAGCCGTGGCCAATGGCGTGGCTGTTGCCGGGCAGGGCAGCCCGGGCCCCTCCTCCCAGCGCCGCCCCGCGCCCCCTCCCCAGCGCGCGGGGCCTGAGCGGGCCGGGCTCGGGGCGGTTTGTCCGTCCCTCAGAAAGGGAGCGGGAACAAACCCCGCCGGCAGCCGCTTCCCCAGCGCCGCTGTGCCCGGGCTCAGCCGCGCTCCTCCCTGCCCGGCTCCTCGGCCGCCTCTCCCCCTCGAGCGAGCGCCGCAGCGGGACGGGGCACGGGGCTGCGGGCGCCTCGTCTCTGCCGCCCCTTCCTCCTCAGGCCGTTTCCCTGCTCCCGCCTGGGCCCCGCAGGCCCCAGCTGCGGCCAGAGAACCTGCTGCTGCCTGGGCTCCTCTCCAGGGGCCGCAGCTCCTGCCAGGGTCCCGCTCGGGCCTGGGCTCTCCGCGGGCTGCAGCTTCCTGCTGGCGCTGGCCGCCCGAGGGGGACGGCGTTGGTGGCTGCGTCCTCTTCTCGGCAGCCATTTCCCAGCAGCGCAGGCTCCGTGAGGCTGGCCGGGAGAGCCCCCGGGGGGGGCACTCACCCGGGCCGAGCCCTGCTCCAGCCCGCCACCCGGCCCATGAATTAAGGAAGGTGGCAAAGAGTCCTGGGCCCAGCCCTGACCGCTGGATGCCACCGCTGGTTCCTGGCCTCCAACTACGCCCGGTGCCACTGAGCAGCACCCTCGGCCCGGCCGTCCAGCCTGTTGCAGTCCCGCTCGGTGCTGGCTCATGCAGCCCATTGCCGTTCCAGTGACTAGAACTGGAACTTTAAGAGAATGCAAGGTGGGCACATGCAAGCCCACAGCTTTCAAAACCCCATACCAAAAACTTGTAGTACTGGCTATTTCCACCAACTGCCTCAAATCCTACAGAGAAGGAAGGAAACACCCCGTAAATTACACATGCAAGGGCAACAAGTTTTTTTAACTCTGGCTTTGGCTTTTCTGACTGCTCGTTCCCAATGAGTGCTGGTTTTGCAAGGCTGATCCCAAAAGCGGAACACGGGTTAAAACTCTTTCTCGAGGGACCTTTGGGCAGGGGGGCCAGCCAGCAGAGCTGCCCGAGTCTCTGGAAAGTCTCTCTGAGCTCCTCCTGGGCAGAGGCAGCACTGGGAGGAAGCCCCAGGAGCTGTGGGAGGGAACAGCCAAGGGCCTCCCAAAGGCTCTCCTGGAGGGCTGCAAAGGCAGAAGGGCCAAAGGTGGAGAAAATGGACAGATCTAAGTGGGGTGCTTGGAGAGGGAGCGGTGCTGCAACTGCGAAGAAAGCTGCAGCTTGTGGGAGGGAAAAGAGACCCAGAAATAAGTCCACTATCCATCTGGTGCCCTGGCCACCTCCCCAGAGCTGCCTTGGTCAGGCAAGGCAGACCCTGTGGTCCCACAGAACCCACCTGCTCGCTGCCGGCCGCCCACTGACTGAGGAAGGAACGGGCGTAGGACAGTGCCGGTGGGGAATAAGCCCTTTCTCCAGGCTGCAAATCCGAGCACCTCCTCTGGGGTTCAGTCATTTTCTTGGAGCCGTTTCTACAACAGACAGAAGACATAACCAAGATGACAATGGGAAACTTGACTGGTGTCAAAACAAGACCTTGTCTTTATGCCCCTGACATCCTCCATTTCAGAGAAACATAGAATCATAAAATGGTTGGAAGGGAAATTAAAGACTGTCTAGTTCCAACCCCCTCCCATGGGCAGGGGCATCTTCCATCAGACCAGGTTGCTCAAGGCCTTGTCCAACCTGGCTTTGAACACTTCCAGGGAGGGGGCAGCCACAACTTCACTGGGCAACCTCTTCCAGTGAAGGGGTAAATGTTGGAGAATGGCTCAGAGACAAGGGTCCTGAGCCCACCGAGCAATTGTATGATCAGAGCCTGCTCTAGCTGCTGATGCTGGGCCTCACTAGGGTTTGCCTGCAGCTGCTCGCAGCTGCTGATACATGAGGAATGTCAAGGACGCTTCGGCCTTGTGTACCGTGGTGTGTCGAAAACAGGCTAAGGGGAATTGGGAATAGTGGTCTGAGAAACCTAGTGTTATGATAACGGTGGTCTGAGAAACATTGTGTTACGGTACTGTTGTGTATCGAAAACAAGTCAAGAGGAATTAGAAATAGTGGCATGAGAAACTTAGTGTTCTGAGAAGCTTGTGCTGTAAGCTAAATGCAAGTAGGTGGACCATGCGAATACGACCCTTAGAGCTTAAGCCAATCAGCTAGTGACTAGTAGGCATAATTAGTAGAAGGATTATAAAAGGCTGTAACGAAAATCAATAAACTGAACCATGCTTTATCACTCATATTGAGTCGGCTGCGTTCTTCCTCCTTTAGCCTGGGTCCTCGGCATGTTGGGCTTGCCTTGCCTGACAAAGAGCCAGAATTGCCCTGAAGGAAGATGAATCTCTTTCCACAAAGAAATACTTTTGGCTGTTGCTAATGAATGTTTTTTATTTAAGAAGAATGTAACCAATATATTTCTATATAAATACATACTGCTTATGCTGTGTCCATTTTGTCATTTGATTAAAAATCCTTCAGTATGCTTTCCTGTTGCTATTTTGGTTCACAAAGTAGATTCATTCCCTTTACCTGTTAAAACTGTAATAAATCTGCCACTGGGCCACTTGATTTTTTTTTCCACTTGCAGTTAATTTTTAACAAATACTTGGAACAACAGCCTGGGTTTTGTGGTCTCCCAGAAAGCAGATTGAATCGATGAATAGTCTTGAGTTCAGGCATACCGCATCTGCCCAGCTGTGACCTGGAAGAGAATGACCCAGTGCATCTGGAACATCGACTTGAATTCATATGTTTTTCTTCCACGTGTCTGTGAGCCAGGTGCCTGGTTGCACTACAGCGTTCCTCATCAGGGAAGAAACTTTCTCCACACCGCCGCTGGTCTCATTGCTCTGTCTCCATCCAAAGCCCCTTGCCTTTCTCATGTCTATGTCTACCAGTTGGATGCAACGGACCATGGGCTGCAGGGGGCCAGCCCGCCCTCTCGCCGCAGGCTGCAGGGGAGTCTCTGCTCCGGCAGCCCCCTCCCCTGCTCCCCAAATCCCTGCCACACACACAAGCCCAACAGGCCAACCAATGCCAGGACAGCCCGAGGACAGAGATGGGCTGAAAACACGGGCACCGCGAAGCGAGGCCAGCTCAGGCCTCAGCTGGGCGGCAGCAGGAGCGCCGGAGGCCCGGGCAGAGGCCGAGGGCGCAGGCCCTGCCCAGCCTGGGGGGAGCACTGGGGCTCTCCAGCTCTGCCTGCCGGCATGGGCCTTGCCTGCACCCGCCCTTCTCCCGAGAGGGACCAGGCGCAGACGAGCACTGGGGGAAAATGATCATCTTTTATTGGCCTCAGAAAGCACCCACGGCCGAGCGGTGGCCGGCAGCACGATGTTCTCGGGGCAGCTGAATGCCTGGGGCGCCGTCCATGCACCCATCCCTCGCGTGCTGCTCCCTCTGGGGCCTGCGCAGGCTCAGGGCCCACGGCCATCTCCGGGGACCCGCCGGGCGCTGGCAGCGGGGCGCTACTGCTCCTGCTGTCCCGCGATGCAGGAGCAGCAGAACGCCCCGCGCAGAGCCCTGAGCGCCCTCCTGAGGAGGGAGGGCCGTCGGCGCTGAGCCGGGGCGTGCGAGAGAGCAGCGATGCCTGCGGGGGAAGGAGAGTTGTAGGTGAGGGGCTGGGCGGGTGACGGGCAAGCTCCTGCCTGCCCCCCGCCACCAAGGGCTGTCCCCAGGGAGTGGGGGCCGCGGCACGGCCAGCCCCCGTGCGCGCAGTGCTGCCCACCTGGCTCCAGAGGCAGGGGAGATGCTGCTGCGTCTCCTCTGTCATCTGCCGGGTGGGATGTGGCAGTGTCTGTCGGAGGGTTCTGAGGGAATGAAGAAGCCACTTCATCCTCGTGCACCGCCAGGGAGTCAAGGGCTGCGCTGGCCTCTCCTTGCTGGGCTCCAGACATGGGAGACAGGTTTGGATTGTCCTCCTCTTCCTCGGGCGCTCTGGCCAGGGCAGAAGCTGCCGGCTGAGGGTCCATGGGACCCGCTGGGGCAGGAGATGCGTCCTGCAGGTTGCCAGCTGCCTCTCCTGCTGCCTCTGGGCCCATGATGCTGGTCCTGCCAGGCCCCTCCTGGGGACAAGTTGGGAGGGGGACGAGCTCCAGGATAAAAGGGTTGATACAGATGCTGCGGATGGTAATGGAGGACGACTCTTGGTACATCTCTTCGTTGCCGAGATCTTCCTTCTTAGCCAAGGCCCCTTGCTTGTCCTCTGGCACTTGCAGAGTGGGTTTCCTGAGCTGAGCTAGGCTGTTCTCATTGCAGCCTGGGCCACTCCTCTCCAGCTCCTCCAGAGGGTCCGTCCTGACGGAAGGGATGGCCAGATAGACCGCAAAAACCCTGTCCTGCATGGGCAGCAACCTACTACTGATGTAGCACTTGATACGCGTCACCGGCATTGCCAGATCATGCTCTGATGCTTGACCCAGGCACCTTGGCACGA
The DNA here is from genome assembly GCF_018691265.1 of Tyto alba. Classification (NCBI taxonomy): domain Eukaryota; kingdom Metazoa; phylum Chordata; class Aves; order Strigiformes; family Tytonidae; genus Tyto; species Tyto alba. The sequence goes on along the minus strand of NW_024881277.1, from coordinate 7,092,692 downwards.
CGTCCCTGCATGGAGAAGCTGGCACAAGGGATCTGTCAGATGCATCGGTGCCCCCACCTCCATGAGGACCAGGCGTGGGCTGAGCTGCGGGGTTCTTGACGCTGTTGGCTCCCTTGTCCTCAGCTGTTCTTGCTGCTGCTGCCTCCCCCATGACTTGTGCATGGTCCCGCTGTGCCACCGGCTGCTGGCTGGGTCCCTGGATCGCATAGAGAGCCTTGTTCAGGACCTCAGTTACAACACACCGTGCTGCTTCCATCAGAGCTGTGACATGGGCAGCGGGCCTGCTTGGGGCAAGCCCCCAGCTCTCCACGCTCCAGGCTGTTCCCTGATCATGGCAGATGCCCCAAGAAGATGGGACCAGCTGTTGGTGGCCACTGGCTGTGGTGCCACTGGTGGTTTCCCTGATGCTGGCAGAAGATGTGGAGGGTGCTGCTGGCAAAGGAGGCAGCGTGGGGCAGGTGCTGGCAGCTCCATCTGGATGAGCTGCAGTGGGCGCATGCCCAGGTGCCGCTGCCTTCCTGGAAACAGGCAGCAAGATTTCAAGATGGTCTGTCTGCTTCCTTGTTACCCTGCTGTGAGGCAGGGTCACCCTGAATGCCAGGCTGTCCATCTGCAAGAGAAGCCAAGGAGAGAGGCTGCGTGAGTGCGGCCCTTGCCCCTGTGCCCCCCATGTCCCCACTGGAAGAGCTCCTGCAGCTGGGCTCCCCTGCCAGCCCCCGGGCAGTGCTCGGAGAGTTCTCTCTGCTGGGAGACCCTGGAAGTAGGGCTGCTCCCTGCTTTGCTGGCACAAGTTTGTTAGCTTGGCAGCAGAGAGATGGAAGGAGAGGGAAAGAAAGACCGGGGCCAGCCCCATGAAGCCACACGCTGGCAATCTTTCACGGGAGCTCTGGCCAGGGCAGAAAAGCTTTGTGCAGAGCCCCAGACACTGTCTGAGGAGGGATGGTCGTTGCTGGCCAGCTGGGGCATGTGAGAAGGCAGCAGGTGCCTATGGGACAAGTAGAGCTGGAGCCAAGGCACTGGGTGGGTGAAGCTGCCCAGCTCAGTGTCCGTGGGACCCTCTGGGGCAGGGGACATGCTCTGCAGGTCACCAGCTGCCTCTGTGCCTGTGCTGCTGCTGGGCCAGCATGGGGGTCCTGGAAGAGCTCTGGGACCAAGGGGTTGATGCAGGTTACCATGTCGTCCCCTTGGGACAAGCTCTTTGTTGCTGACATCTATCTCCCAGCTTGTCCTCCTCAGTGGCCCCCCAACCTTGGGCCTTGCTGCCCTTGGCTGCCCAGACTTCCATTGTTCTTGCTGCCCAGCTTGCCTCAACCATGCAAAATGGCCATGCCCTTGCTCAGCCGGCTGCTGGCCGGGTCCCTGCTTGGCAGTTGCAACCTTGCCCACAACCTCCCTCACGAGGTGCTGGACTGTGTCCTGCAGAGCCATGGCACAGACCTTGGCACTCACCTGCCTGGATCTGATACTGAGGAGCCATCCTGGTGCCGACTGGGGGAAACACCGCTCCTCGCCTTCCTGCTGCTGCTGGAGCTGCCCTGGCCTTGCGTTCCTGGCCAGGGAAGCTGGCGCAGGGGCCCTGCCTGCAGCACCAGTGTCCCCATGTGCAAGGGGACCAGGCACGGGCAAAGCTGAGGGGGCCTTGCCACCGCTGGCCGCCCAGACCTCGGCTGCTCTTGGTGGTGCCGCCTCAGTCGCGCTGTGTGCCCAGTTCCACTGGGCTGCCGGCTGCTGGCTGGGTCCCCGGCTCCCCAGGAAGACCTTGTCCAGGACCTCAGTCACAAGGCCCTGGGCTATCCCCTTCGCAGCTGCAGCACGGCCAGCGGAGCTGTGTGGGGCAGGCCTCCAGCTCTCCACACTTGCGGCTGTGCCCTGGCCATGGCGGATGCCCCAAGAAGATGGGATGAGCTGTCGCCGGCCACTGGCTGCGGTGCCGCTGGTGGTTTCCCTGCTGCTGACAGGAGATGTGGAGGGTGCTGCTGGCAGAGGAGGCAGCCTGGGGCAGGTGCTGACAGCTCCTGCTGGCTGAGCTGCGGTGGGTGCGTGCCCGGGTGCCGCTGCCTTCCTGGGGACAGGTGGCAAGCTTGGACAACGAGCTGTCTCCTCCTGCACCACCTTGTTGCGGGGCAGGGTCACCCTGTGTGCCAGAACATCCATCTGCAAGAGAAGCCGAGGAGAGAAGGCTGTGTGAGCACGGCCCTTGCCCCTGCGCCCCCACGTACTCCCACCACTGAAAAGCTCCTGCGGCTCTGCTTCCCTGCCAGCCCCTGGGCAGTGCTCAGCCCCGCAGGCGGCTGCCGCCCTGCTCCCAGAGCCGGCTGGGGTGAGGGCTGGTCCCCCCGCAGCCCATGGTGACTCCCGGGAGCAGCGCACAGGGCGCTCAGCTTGCTATGGGTCTGGGCCCACCGGTCCCCTCCTGCACACCCCACCTGCTCATCGGCAGCTCCTGGGGTCGGGAAGGCGTTCGGCCCCGTCTCCATCTCCCTACCTGTGCACGGTGCCTTGCGGTGTCCTGCGAGCTCTCTGGGCAGGAGAGCAGTGGCAGCCTGTCCCCATGGAGGGACAAGGCCTGGCTCTGGCTGCCCTGCGGCACTGCCTGTGGCTGCCTGAGGCCCACCTGTGACCAGGAGGAGGAGGAGGAGGAGGCATGGGATGGAGGCGGCTGCCTTGGCACAGCGGCCCCCACAGCGCCGGCAAGGCTGGCCCTGGCACCAAGGCAGCTCTGTGCGGCCCCGTCCCACCCCCGGCCTCTCCCTCCTGCCCCGTCCCTCACCTGGCGCCTCTCCTGCAGGCTCGGCAGCCCCTTGGCGGGCCGGGAGCGGGCGTTCGCCTCCTCACCCGTGGGCATCTTTGGCGACCTTAGCCAAAGACCTTACACGAGCACCCAGGGGAGACGCTACCTCCTGAGGGAGCTGCTCTCCTGGGGGAGGGCACCCCAGGGCTCTCGCTCCTTAAATACCCTCATGGTCACCCTGCGGGGGGGTGGGGGTGGCCCATGTCACAGTGGCCTCTGGGGGTGATGCGGCCCCCGCCTCACAAAGCCCTGGCGGTGCCCATGGAGACGCCCACGCCGGGGACCGGCTGGGACGGGCTGTGCCCGGCGCGGGGCAGCCCCGGCTCTCCCCTCACCGAGCCCCCGGCCGGCCTGGGCCAGCGCCTCCCACGTGCGCCCGGTGCCAGCGGGCTCTGCAGAGCTGGGTCCTGTGTGCAGTCGGCAGCTCTGGGCGCCAGCGCCCTGGGCCGCGTCCCCAGGCGCTGCTCCCACACAGGGCCCCCGGGCCTGGGGACGCTCCGGTGGGCGCCCGCGTAGAGAAAGGCAGGGGAGGCTCGCAGACCCGGTCGCGGGTGTGGACCTCCCCACAGCGACCTCCAGGGATTTGTGATGGGCTGGTGGCATCGTGCCCAGAGGCCATTGGGCATCCTCGGGGTGCTCCCGGGAGACGCCCTGGGTAAGAGCGCTGCCACCAGGCTCTTCTGAGGGAAAGCTAAAACTTTTTCTCTTGTTTGGAGCAAAGAGCTTGTTTATAGTAGCATCCTAGTTGGTCAGCATTTTCTACTCGTATTATTCTCTTCATTTCACTCACATAGTTTAGTCAACTGCTAGGCAGAATTAATAACAAGGTGTTTTGAAATATGCAACTTCTCCCTGAGAAAAAATTGAAGTAGACCTTGAGACGGTTCATTAAGCTTCCTGAGTACCCCTGATAACAAGGGCCCAAGACGACAGTGTCAAGATTAGCACTGGCAAATTAGTTAAAACTGACCATCTTGGAGCATCCCAGGGCCAAAGAACAGATGAGCTAACTCCACAATTGTATTTGGGCATAGGAAAACCAAAGTTCAATCACTGGACAGGGCAAGGAAGACCATGAACCACCACCAGAGGGGGAAAAGCCCCTAACCCTAATTTTATCACGTGTGCTCGGACAGTGTAGATAAATTCTAGGAAATCTTCTGTGTGTGCAGATTAGTTCCCAGAAATCCGCTGAATACGTATAACCTCACAGCGTAGGTTCTCTGTGATTGCACCTTTCCGTTGGAGCCCTTGTGGTGGAGCGAGCCCCAGTGCTGCCCAGCGCTGCAGATAAAGAATACCTGCTTAACAGTTTTACTGGATTCCAACTGTTGAGTGAATTTTTGTGTTTCAGTCTGGCGACCCAGGTGGGACCCTCTCCACCCGACTGCAGGACCTGTTGAGATTGGGACTCTCTTGGGTAACCCCGGTGATTTTTTTCCCGAGAGACTCCTGTCCTTGATCGGATCGCTGTGGGGATGGACAAGGACCATCTAAAATAAAGGCATTCTTTTTGGAACTGTGTTTGGGGACCGGTCCATTTGGGAGCTACCCGTAAGTCGTTTTGTGTAGTGCAGGGTGAGCATATATCGGGTTGCTAGCACCTTAAAGTTATATCTGGAATTCTGTGTGCCTGCAATTGCCTGCAAGGTTCTGGTTGTTTAGGAGTTTGGGGGACAGGCTTTTGCAAGAAACCCGTGAAGAATTTGCAAGCAAAAAACCCATGAATTTATGTGGCTCTGCCTGTAACTTTGGGCATATTACTGCAGTAGTTGTTGCAGTTCTTTCAGGCACTGTCTAGTAATTCTGGACGCCACAACGTTGTGCTTATAAACACAGCCTTGTTTTGGGGGTTAATTTAAATATGCATGCTTAGTGCTATCTTGACAGTGCATCCTCCTCCATTTCTGGTCGGATGGCAGCCTCTTCTGGTGGTGTAACGCTGCCCTAAAATGAGAGGATAGATGCTGCTAGCATCAAAGATCAAATCAATACCAGTATGTGGGTATAAAGAAAGAATGGCCCTGCTGTTCTACCATAGAAAATTAACCAGGCCAATTAGCATTCTGTTCCTTCAGGCTGGAAACATTGCAGAAAGAACTGGTAGAGTGGTGAATGTTTGGGAATGATGAATGTGTGCAGGGATGGTGGAGAGTCCTTCAAAAACGCGTTACTTGCCTTGTAGTATGTTCTTCAAGGTAAATGGATGAAGAAACCATTGTGTGGTAATCTGGAGTATCTCCTCGTACTTCCTCATCTTCAGGAAGGTACGTGCCTGTGCTTGCAAGGCTGGTGGTGCTCTAGTGTTGGGGGAGACAAAATGGAAATGCAGGCTAGGCCTTGGAGCAGGCACCTCAGCCTGAACACAAGTACTGAGAGGCTCCTGCTAAGTCGACCCTGGGAAAAGTAGAGTTAATGTTTCTCTTTGGTAATTAGAAGAGTGCTGTGTTATGAGAAAAATGCTGATGAGCACACTGATGTTTTCGGCTGCTGCTGTGAAAGAAGCAAGCAGGAAGACTGCCAGGACTGCGTAATTAGCGCGTAACCACCTGACGTTGTTAAGCTGGTAGGAAAATACTGTAACTTGATGGAAAATCGCTGTAACTTACGAAAGGTATATAAGCAGCCTGAAATAAAGCATCTCAGCATCACCCATGATCTGAGCCCGTGCCTCAATACGCCACAAATGGTGCCCGAACAGGGACCGACCGGCTCCTGGGCCTGAACTTGACTCCAGTGGCGTAGCCTGACTGAACGCAAGGATCCGGTGGGGAGCACCGCAGAAGTCCGTACGGCATAATCGCCTGAACTGACAGGTGAGCAGTCAGGAACTAGGGGGAACCAACCATCTCAGGCTGAAGAGGCGGTGTTAGAGACTTAAGCAGCTTTTGAAAAAGCATGACTGTAAATACAAAGAATTTGATTTAAGGCTAATGCTTAAATGGATGAAAACCACTAGCCCCGATATAACTAGCACATTGGGTTTTGACTGGGATATCTGGGATCAAGCTGGGGTTAAACCATGGGACTCAGCTACTCAGAATAATGCTCTTGCTAAAGATCTGTTATCCATCTGGTGAACATCTTTGAGATACTTAAAAAGCACACAGGTTCTAAAGCCGTATCAGCGCCCACAGCACCTGCGCTGTCAACTGAGAAGAACACGAATGATGATGATCCATTAGATCCCCGTCCAGTAGAACCTGAGCAGGAGCCTGATCTTTATCCTCCAGACCAGCCTCTGGCTGCAGCAGCCACTGGCAGTTTTGATCTTAGACGTCATTGGGAAAAAATCCATAGGGAGGCTGCAGAGGCTGGAGACTCTGATATTGCAGGAGCATGAAGTGTCTCAGAACCGGGAAGAGATTTTGGGACTCGGACTGGGTAAAAATGGTATCATGAGAAGCGAGGGTGGGGGATGCCCACCACCAAGACACCGAGAATCAAGAGGACCAACGGGACACCGCTGCATCCATCAGGAGGTTTACATTCTGGGATTTTGAAACCCCTGTGCTTGCACGTGCCCCTCTTGCTTGCCAAGCTGCGGCACGGGCTGCCCAGGGAGCGTGTGGGGTCTCCCCCCTTGGAGATGCTCACCAGCCCTCTCTGCGCATGGTGAAATGGGATATTAACCAAATTTGGTATTATGCTTGCACGAGACAAGATACATTGCTTGTATTGCTCTGCCTCTATTTCCTGTTCAAAACAGGGCCCCCTTTCCTTTCCTTAAGTAAGTGTGTATCAGCAAAAGATCACCTCACAACCAGCACAAACCCGCTCTGCGGTTTAGCCCGGGTCCAGGAGGCGACAGAGACTGCGCAGGTATTCAGGATGAAAAGTTCAGCACTGAGGAAGAGGAGATACTTCCTCCCACGACCACTGCCCAGCACTTCACGACCCCTGCCCAGGACCAAAGGAACTCACTGTGCAGCCGCAAGGAGGAGGAGACCTAATTATAATAAGAAGGGAGGGTAGGCGGGGATAGGTTGTGAATATGTATAGACACCTCATGAATATGCAACACTTCGTAACATAAGCAAGGCGGGAGGGGCGGGGGGGGGGGGGCACAGGCTTGTTGTGGCGGAGCGATCCCCCATGTGCCCGGCGCTGAATAAACATACCTGCTTTACAACCCTCAGTTGTGAAGTCTTTCATCCGTAAATCAGTTTGGCGACCCAGATGGGACCTTCTCTGCTCGGCTGCCGGGACTGCTGAAGGGTGGACGTCCTAGGTGCACCCCGAGCCTTTTCTCGGAGGATCTCCACTCCCAGCTGTCCACTACAGGAGCAGACAAGGACCGCCTGGACTATGGAAAGTTATGTTTAAAAATTGTATATGAGTTGTTGGTAAGACGCGCAGGGACGCCTGGCGCACAACTTAAAACTCAAGTAAGGAACTGGATTAATTGAGGTAGTGCGCACAGGGAACGGAATTAATTAAAAGGGGTAATAAGACCTGGGGTTCATGGGAGTGTCGGAGACCACCTCAGCAAACTGGATGAGTGGTTGTTGGGGTTCATGGGAGTGTCACCGACCACCTTGGGTTTGTTGAAATTGTAGTCTTTTTTCTTCCTCTTTTGTTCTCTTCTTTCTTTTGTTCTCCTTTTGAATTCTGTTTGAAAACTTTGGAGTTTGTCTAATTAATGAACTGTATTTAGGTATTTGTATATATTGTAAAAAGCATTGATCTTTGTATAAATCGGAGACAGAGGAGTGAATCCCTTCTCCGTTAGTTTGGATTAGAACCCAGTGATTATTTGTGTGAAAGGAATGAGTGGTTGGAGCGCGGAAATAGTTTATATTTGTTAAAAACTGTATGTAACCCCCTCAGACAGCCAGCTGCACTAGATTGGGAGCAGCCAGCTGATCCTGTCCTATTTCCTTTGCGCCTCTGTTCCCAGTAATTTCTTTACAGGGAAAAACTTTTGTCAGACGTGGGTATAGTAAAATGTGTATGTTGTGGGTATAGGTGGCATTGTGCATCTAATAAGAGAAAGTCGAAGGGTTTAAAGTGTCCAGGAGAGGGCTTATAAGGACACGCAATACTCAGAAGACGAGAGGCGATAATTATTAGGTCTGTGTATTTGTATGTTTGGAATTAAAGGAGGATTGGGAGACAGTGTGAAAGTCGTTGTAAGTGGAAGGGAAGGATTTTGGAAAGGGAAACAATATTGGGATTTGTGGATGTGCCGCTCACTAATGTAGAAGTGAGGGCGTATAAGAATGAATTTAGGAAGTTATTAGAGGACCCTGTGGGGCTGTCGGAGATGGGAATCTTTTTTTCTCCTGAAGAAAGACAAATGATCAGAACGTCTGGAATGTGGATATGGGAGAGAGAAAATCAGCAGGGGATACCCGGGGAAAAGAAACTCCCTGTAACCCCTCTGCAGTGGAATCAGACTGAACAAGAGAGGAGGAGAGATATGAGTGACTCTAGGTCATTATAATAAGAGTCTGGATGAACCCCTGAGAGAAGCACAGAAAGTAGATATTAGAAAGGATGAAGAAAAGGCTAAAACTAAAGCTAAAATTATGATAACTGCACAAGAAGCTGTTAGAAATAAACACAGGGAATCTCAGAAGGGAAATCACAAATTTGAAACAAGCAAGGGAATGAAAGGGAAGGTGGAACCAAGAGGTACCACTGGCTAGGGAAATCACAAGGGGATGTTTTTATTGTGGGAAGGGGGGGGGGGGGGCATTGTAAACAAGAATGCCACCCGAAAATATGGGACCTGTTGGTGTTTGAAGTAACCCAACAGGATGAGGGTGGTAATCACTAGGGGTGTCAGGGGCTCTACCTCCTGGGGGGGTATACCAACAGAAGAGCCCTTGATAAATTTGAAATTAAGACCGCAGGAGGAAGATTATGTAAAAGAAACAACTTGGGCTGTAGGGGCTAAAGGTGAAGGGGTTTTCAGTCCCAGTTATAAAGAATGGGTTAATACAAGGGGAATATCAATATGCTGTTAATGATCTGTTGTTAATGCCAGGGGTAGGATGTAATTTGCTAGGTAGGGATTTACAAGTGCAATAAGGAATAGATGTGGTGCTGGATGAAGGAAAACTAGTGGTTAAATTACTAGAATTATGGGAGGAGAATCGGGGAGGATATTCAGGAATGAGAGCATCACTGTTTGGATTTTATAAATTATCAAACGAAAATAAGAGAAGATCTGTTAGATGAACCTTTGCCCTATAGAGAAAAACTATTTATTGATGGGTCCTCTCGATGCCTAGAAGGGAAAAGAATATTGGGTTATGCAATTGTCGAGGGGCAGAAGATGGAAGTGTTTGAAAAGGGGAAATTACCTGCTGGGTGGCCAGCACAAGCCTGTGAACTCTATGCCCTAAAACAGACATTGGTATATTTGAGAGATAAGGAAGGGACAGTGTACACAGACTCGAAGTATGCATTTGGAGTGGTCCACACATTTGGAAAAATATGGGAAGGAAGAGGGCTTATAAATACAAAAGGGAAGGAGCTAGTACACGAGCGGCTGATCAGAGAAGTTTTAGAATCCCTGAAGCTCCCTACAGAAATTGCAGTTGTGCATGCGAAAGGACATCAGAGGGGAGCATCGATGGAAATAAGGGGGAATAATTTAGCAGATTAAGTAGCCAGAGAAGCAGCTACAGAATTATCATCAGTAGTTTTACTGGTAATAACAACGGGGGATTATGAGAATTTAGCCCCAAATTTCACAGAACAAGAGAAGGTTATACTTAAAAATAAGGGGGGGGGGAAAGATCCAGAAGGAAAATGGACTTTACCAGATGGAAGGTAGATGTTAAATAAAACATGATCATGAGAAATTCTGTCATTAATACATCAGAAAATACATTGGGGAACGCAATCACTTTGTGATCATTTTCTTAGACAATATGGGTGTATAGGAATATATACGGAGGCTAAACAACTAGTTGATCGATGTCTGATTTGTCAAAAAGTGAACAAAAAGGTAATGAGAAAAAGGTGGCTGGGGAACAGGAGCTAGCAGTACAAAGCCTCCAGGTAGACTTAACAGAGCTACCTCGAATACAAGGGTGGAAGTATTTGTTGGTATTAGTGGCTCACTTAACTCACAGGGTGGAAGCAATCCCCCACACCAAGGGCAATGGCAACCATGTGTTATAAATTGAGACCACAATGGATCATAATCCAATTATAATTTTATTAATTATAGCAAGTAGAATATGAGCAAAGACAGCGCTGGACGGCAGGGGAGTCTGCGCTCCGCCAACTGCCGTACTGATCAGTTCAAACAGTTCCTTTTTATACATTTTTACATTCGTGGTTGTCTTTGATCAGTACCCCTTCTGCTTGCACAAGCGGTATCTATCTGGTTTGTGTAAGCAATTGCGGTTATCTTGTCTCACAGGTTATCTTGTCTCACACAAGCGGTGTCTGGCAGCTATTTGCATAAGCAGTTTTTCTGTCTTTTGCCGCCTAACCTTTACATTGAGCTTAACATAAATTTCAATAAACAATACCCTTAGTTCATAGTTTCTTACAATCCCCCCTTTTTCTTTTATCCTATTATTGTTTATTAGATGCTACTTTCATTTTCGTCACTGCAAACAAACCTTTTTCCACAATTCCAACATTTATCATAACACTCTCAAGATAATACCTTACAATTACAATCATAGTTTTCACGTGGCATAACGCATTCACAACAATCTTTTCCACCAGGAAGCTCCTAATAGATCATCCCACCATTCTGAGTCTAACATTGAGGGTGTTTTCAGAGCACCATAGGTAAAACAGCTCTTATTCTATCTGCTATGTGCAGTTGTCGCCTTAATGTTTTTGCCGTGTGTTATTTATTCCTTGCTTTGTTCAGTTAATCCAACAAGTTGTGACCAACATGCAATTTGCTACTACTGTTTCACCTGTTGGTGTTAAGCAAATTCGAGCTGTGTGCCGAACTGCACAGTCAACCGTACTATCAGACACTCTGTAAACAATAATCAACAATTTATTAGCAAACAAGAACCTGAAATAATTAACTGTATAACAATCCAGCAAAGTCCCACGCGACACAATCAGAAAGAGAAAAAGTAAGAACCAAAGATATCAGCACTGTCCTTTGGATGTTGTCCTTCGATGTCTTGTTACCCTTACTCACGGGGCGATAGCGATAGAAAGACAGAAAGAGTCCAAGAACAACAGTCCAGTCACACGCCGCGCGGTAACTCCTCTGATCAACAACATTTTCTTCTTTGAACTATAAGTCTGTTTCCATCACCTCATCAAGGTTTCGAGGGCGTCTTAGTTGTCTTCGTGATCTTGGAGGATTGGGGGGAGGAGGTGATCTTCTCCAACACCAGCCACGAGACATTCCCTCGCATACCGCGATGGCAACGACAGTCACCACCAATATAATGAAAAATCCCAACAGCAGGCCGGCGCACACGGGATCGTCCCCTACTCCCATCTTCCCAAGATTGCAATCCAGCGGGATCAGTAAGATTAGTGGGATAGTCCAGCCCCAGGCTAGCGGCTTGACCGAGGAAGGTCCAAGTGCGCAATGAGCGGAAGTTTCTCTTCCACCCAGAATGCCTGTGCTGCCTAGATCTGGGCGGGCCTGGCAGTTGTTTTTGCCATCCGGGTATAGCCGAACTTTCGAGACCCTCCAGCAACACATGCGCTTTGGACTGGGGGCGTGGAAATCCATTTTCCTGCTGCGTATGTGGACCCTGACTCCTGATCCCTACAGACCAGGCAGGTTCGCCACTCGCGCTCTCACTCTTGTACCTCCGATACCGCGAAAACAATGGAGCGTGCTTATGCATGGGCAGCAATTTATTGTGCAGCCTTGATGTTGGTAGCCCTCACTTTGTTTGCCTTTTTACTACATATCTTTTGCCCTTGTAAATGTTCCTCTTTCAAGTACCCATGTAGTTGTATCTGCTTATGTAAACCACCATCTCCTTTGGTTAACCATGTTGAAAATTCTGTTATAGGTCTTTTCGGCGGTTTTGGTACTGGCTGTTTTACTTCTGTCACATCTTTTACTTGGATTCTCTTCTTCCCACTAAAATATCTCCATCCACCCTTCTGTCTTTGGGAAAACAAAGCCACTCTGATGTTGGACATAACAGTAAAGCACTTGCTGCACAAATTTGCCACTATTAAAGCAAACCATACCAGGATGATTAGCAGAGGTCCGGTATAACATATACTCCCACCTCTCATGCCTATGGGGTTGCAGCCCACAGCTGAGAAAAAGGTCTTCTTGGTGGCGAGCACAGAGGTTAACCCGGTCTTGCCCTCTACTGTTTAACAAATCCGTGTGTTAAGAGTTAGTCAATTCAAGTGCAGCTCCTTTGTAGCCACTTCCTTTGTTTCTAAGCAAAGCAAAATTTTGGCACTTCCTGATAGTGTCCTCCCATCAACTCTCAGGGACATCACAAATTCTGGGGACTAACCTCTTTTTCCCCGTAAATCAAGGTTACAGTTCATGCCCCTTCCCTATACAGTTATAAGACAATTTTCTCCATCTGCAAGAAATACCACATCCGGTAACACATCACACATTCACACAAAACCCACGCTTCATGACATCCATACATACACTCGAGACAAGGTATTACCCAATTAGGTTGATTTTCTAGCAATGCCTAATTGACTCCAAAATGCTCATAATCTCACATGTCTGTCAGTTAATGCTCGGTAAACGCCAGCTTTTCCCTGACAGTTTTTTTTGTTTGGTTTTGTCTGTTTTTTTGTTTTTGTTTCCTTATACAGCAAGTAAGTAAATGAATAAGTAAATTTTCACAGTGTTACCTCTGAACCCAGTCAAAAACCCAGTCAAACCACTGGTTAAGAGTCATTCAATCCCCTCCTGATGAATTTACTTAGTCCTTTGAGGGTGACTTGTAGTTGGTCAGTTGATGGTACCACAGTCCACTCCTGAGGCTTTTCCACCGGTCCTTTTCCTCGGGAGGCAGGAGTCCACCCCTTTTCTTTTGTTCGGATCGCTGTCTCGGTGGTCAGCAGCACCTGAAATGGACCTTCCCACTCGGGAGTTAATGATTAATCTTTCCACACTTTTATCAATACCCAATCACCTGGTTTTACATTGTGGATATTAAAAGCCAATGGTGGTATTTGAGGCAGAAGTCCTTTCTTTCTTAGTTTCATTAAAGTGTTACCAATTCTTATTACATACTTTCTTACATACTGATCTCCTACTTCAGGGATGACAATATCCCTGTCATTACTCATACATGGTAATCCAAACATCATTTCATAGGGAGAAATTCCCAGGTCTGTTCGTGGCTGAGTATTGATCCTTAATAAGGCCAACGGCAGGCATTTAATCCAAGACATCTGAGTCTCAATCATTAACTTAGTCAAGGTTTGTTTTGAAGTTTGATTCATTCTTTCTCCTCTTCCAGAACTCCGAGGATGCCATGGGGTGTGCCATGCCCATTCGATCCCTAAGGCTTCAGATAGCTGTTGTATAATTTTTAAAATTAAATGTGTTCCTCCGCCCAAGTCTATTCTTTCTATTAATCCATATCTGGGGATAATGTTTTCCAGTAACACCTTGGATACCATTCTTGCCATTGCCCTCGGTGTGGGGGATTGCTTCCACCCAATGAGTTAAGTGAGCCACTAATACCAACAAATACTTTCACCCTTGTATTTGAGGTAGCTCTGTTAAGTCTACCTGGAGGCTTTGTATGGCTAGCTCCTGTTCCCCAGCCACCTTTTTTTTTTTTTTTTTTTTTTTTTCCTGTTACCTTTTTGTTCACTTTTTAACAAATTAAACATCGATCAACTAGTTGTTTAGCTACCGTATATATTCCTATACACCCATATTGTCTAAGAAAATGATCACAAAGTGATTGCGTTCCCCAATGTATTTTCTAATGTATTAATGACAGAATTTCTCATGATCTTGTTTTATTTAACATCTGCCTTCCATCTGCTAAAGTCCATTTTCCTTCTGAATCTTTTCCCCCCTTATTTTTAAGTATATCCTTTTCTTGTTCTGTGAAATTTGGGGCTAAATTCTCATAATCCCCTGGTATTATTACCAATAAAACTACCAATGATGATTCTGTAGCTGCTTCTCTGGCTACTTAATCTGCTAAATTATTCCCCCTTATTTCCATTGATGCTCCCCTCTGATGTCCTTTCACATGCACAATTGCAATTTCTGTGGGGAGCTTCAGGGCTTCTAAAACTTCTCTGATCAGCCGCTCGTGTACTAGCTCCTTCCCTTTTGTATTTATAAGCCCTCTTTCTTCCCATATTTTTCCAAATGTGTGGACCACTCCAAATGCATACTTTGAGTCTGTGTACACTGTCCCTTCCTTATCTCTCAAATATACCAATGTCTGTTTTAGGGCATAGAGTTCACAGGCTTGTGCTGACCACCCAGCAGGTAATTTCCCCTTTTCAAACACTTCCATCTTCTGCCTCTCGATAATTACATAACCCAATATTTTTCCTTCTAGGCATCGAGAGGACCCATCAATAAATAGTTTTTCTCTATAGGGCAAAGGTTTATTTAACAGATCTTCTCTTATTTTCATTTGATAATTTATAAAATCCAAACAGTGATGCTCTCATTCCTAAATATCCTCCCCGATTCTCCTCCCATAATTCTAGTAATTTAACCACTAGTTTTCCTTCACCCAGCACCACACCTATTCCTAATTGCACTTGTAAATCTCTACCTAGCAAATTACATCCTACCCCTGGCATTAACAACAAATCATTAACAGCATATTGATCTTCCCCTTGTATTAACACATTCTTTATAACTGGGACCGAAAACCCCTTCACCTTTAGCCCCTACAGCCCAAGTTGTATCTTTTACATAATCTTCCTCCTGGGGTCTTAATTTCAAATTTATCAAGGGCTCTTCTGTTGGTATATCCCCCAGGAGGTAGAGTCCCTGACACCCCTAGTGATTACCACCCTCATCCTGTTGGGTTACTTCAAACACCAACAGGTCCCGTATTCTCTGGGGGCATTCTTGTTTATAATGCCCCCCCTTCCCACAATGAAAACATTCCCTTGTGATTTCCCTAGCCAGTGGTGCCTCTTGGTTCCACCTTCCCTTTCATTCCCTTGCCTGTTTCAAATTTGTGATTTACCTGTCTGAGATTCCTTGTGTTTGTTTCTAACAGCTTCTTGTGCAGTTATCATAGTTTTAGCTTTAGTTTTAGCCTCTTCTTCATCCTTCCTAATATCTACTTTCTGTGCTTCTCTCAGGAGTTCCTCCAGACTCTTATTATAATGACCTAGAGTCACTCATATCTCTCCTCCGCTCTTGTTCATTCTGATTCCACTGCAGAGGGGTTACAGGGAGTTTCCTTTCCCCAGGTATCCCCTGCTGATTTTCTCTCTCCCATATCCACATTCCAACCGTTCTGATCATCTGTCTTTCTTCAGGAGAGAAAAAAATTCCCGTAATCGACTGCATCTCCTCCCATGTATATATATACTGGGTCCCAAAAATTGATCAGTCTTCTCTGACAGCCCCACAGGGTCCTCTAATAACCTCCTAAATTCATTCTTATACGCTCTCACTTCTACATTAGTGAGCGGCACATCCACAAATCCCATCCCCCCTTGAATTCCTGCCGCTGGGACTTCCCCGCAAGGGATTAACCCTAGCCGCCCCGTGCTCCCTTAAACGATTTCCCTTAAATCATGTACGAGCCGGTATTTCCCATTTGGTTTCTTTACAGGCAGAATGGGGGTGTTAAAGGGTGACATACAAGGCTCTAAGATTCCTTGTGCTAATAATCGATCAATTTCTGGTTTTAATCCTCTCCGTCCGTCTAGGGAAATGGGATATTGCTTTACCCTCACAGGTATGTGGGGTTCAGAAACTTGGATTTTAATCGGTGGGATTTCCAGTCTACTAATTGTGTCCGGAGAGTACCAGACATCGGGGTTAATTTGTTTTTGCTCATCCACGGTCAAAGGATAAGTAGACACTGTTAGCTCTTGATTTTTCACTTTAATTTCTAATTGTAATTCAACAATTAAATCTCGTCCTAGCAGATTAAATTCTGCTTCAGGGACGAGCAAGAGTTCACCCATTCCAAATTTATTTTCAGTTTCGAATACCACATTTTTGATTTTGTTTACTTTAAATGGTTCTCCTTTTGCCCCAATTACTTGTACTTTTTCCGGGGAAATTTTACATCCCTCAGGTATTTGTTTAATAGTCGATTTTTCAGCCCCAGTGTCTACTAAAAAGGTGAACTCTTGTTTATGGGGACCTATTTTTAATTTTATCAAGGGCTCATGATGACTCCGGTCCCCTAAGATATAGAGCCCCTGGCTCTCCTATTCCGTTTTCAATATTTCCTCATCCCTGATCCTTTCTCTGCAATTCTTCTTTATATGTCCCTTCTTTCCACAGTAAAAACAACATCTCTGTTCCTTCTTTACTACTACGTTCCCTTGTTTCGTTCCAGCAGATCTGTGTTCACCAGTTCGTCCTTTACGATCCTCTCTGACCGCTGCTACCATCATTTTTACTTGTCGCTTGCTGCTCTCTTCCTCTCGCCTTACATAGACTTTCTGAGCTTCTCTCAATAATTCATCCAACCCTCTATTCTGCCAGTCTTCTAACTTTTCAATCTTCTTTCTGATATCTTCCCATGATTTTGCCACAAACTGAGTTTTGAGGAGTGCTTGCCCTAAAGGGTCATCTGGATTTACCCCAGAATACAGCTGAAGGGCTTTCCTCAGTCGTTTCAGCCACTCAGTAGGGCTCTCATCTTTCTTTTGCATTTCATTAAATGCTTTATTAATATTCTGGCCACAGGGTACTGCTTCTCTAATTCCCTGAATTACTATAGTTCTCAGGTCCTGCATATGAGTTCTATGCACCGGATCCTGATTATCCCAATTAGGTCTTTGGAGTGGCCATTTAATATCCGCTTGAGGTCCCTGGGCATGTTGAGCATCCCACAGTCTCATTCCTGCTCGTCTAATCATATCTCTTTCCTCGGTAGTAAATAATTGACCAAGGATAGATTGCATCTCATCCCAGGTATAAAGGTTTGGTCCCAAAAATTGATTTAATCTTTCTGCCACTCCGAGTGGGTCCTCAATTAAGTTTCCCATCTCGGTTCTTTTAAAATCTCGTAGGTCAGCCGAGTTTAGGGTACGGAAATATATCCGATCACGGGTTGAGGTCCCCCCATGGGTATTTCCCTTAGGGGGTACATCTGAGCTGCCCCTTTTTGGCTTCTAGTTACACGTCTAGGAGGAGGGGGAGACTCTTGTTCCGACTCCGGTGGGGGAGTGGGCGCTCTGGGGACCTCTGGAGGGGCTGTGGGAGCAGGAGGGGAAATGTAAGGAGGGGGGGTTAGAAGGGTTTCGTCTAACTCTTCCTTCTTTTTCTTTTGTTTAGTTTTTATTTCATTCAGCAGGTAAAGTCTAGCTCCCGGTCTTTTTAGCCACACTTCCGCATACTGACTTTCTTCTGGGTTAAGGGGTTTTTTATTATTAACCCAGAGATTTAATTGTTGCCTTTATCCAATCTTCTTCTGACCCGCAGACTGGCCAAAAGACATTTTTAGAAATCTTCTTCCCTCCCCATATCTTAGTACAATATTCTATCATTTTCTGCTTATCTTTCCCTAGTGTTCCAGGGAAATATCTCCAATTGTCTAAGACATATGCCAGAGGGGTATTCTTAGGTACAGTGGGTACCCTTCCCATGGGAGTCGAAGGCTTGCTGCCCTTCGCCCCCATCTTCTGGATTATCCACAAACACACACTCACTTGCTCCCCTTGTTCCTGGCCCAGTCCCTCGCGGGAAATGGGAAACGCAGTACTTAAGGGTCCGCACTCGCTTGGTTCAGTATATCGAACCTCTCATTCGCTATAATCCAGGAAACCCAATCCCGCCCGAACGGTAAACCCGCGAACAAATTCGCAATATACTTACGCGTCCTGCGTCTTCGTCCGGACTCCCGTGCACAGAATTTTTATGGGATTTTACCGGTTTCTCCTTTGCTCATTATTCTAGAATTTAGGTTCGTCGGTAAGGATGGGGTGGGCTATCAGTCGCGGGGCCGCGGATTGTCGCGGGGCGCCTCCCCGGAGGACAGAAGCCCACCGTTCCTTATCCGAGTCACGGCACCAAAATTGTTATAAATTGAGACCACAATGGATCATAATCCAATTATAATTTTATTAATTATAGCAAGTAGAATATGAGCAAAGACAGCGCTGGACGGCAGGGGAGTCTGCGCTCCGCCAACTGCCGTACTGATCAGTTCAAACAGTTCCTTTTTATACATTTTTACATTCGTGGTTGTCTTTGATCAGTACCCCTTCTGCTTGCACAAGCGGTATCTATCTGGTTTGTGTAAGCAATTGCGGTTATCTTGTCTCACAGGTTATCTTGTCTCACACAAGCGGTGTCTGGCAGCTATTTGCATAAGCAGTTTTTCTGTCTTTTGCCGCCTAACCTTTACATTGAGCTTAACATAAATTTCAATAAACAATACCCTTAGTTCATAGTTTCTTACACATGGTATCCAAGGTGTTATTGGAAAACATTATCCCAGATATGGATTAATAGAAAGAACAGACTTGGACAGAGTAACACATTTCATTTCAAAAATTATGCAACAACTACCTGAAGCCTTACGGATCGCCTGGCCGTGGCACCCCCGGCGGCACCCTCGGAGCTCTGGGAGAGTTCTGCCCTGTGTGCCGGCAGGGGGAGAGCGCAGGGCGAGCTGCCTCCCGGGGCATGCCGGGAGCTGTAGTCTGCCGGCACTGGACGGCGGGCGCCATGCTGTGCTTGCCCCAGGGCATGCCGGGAGCTGTAGTCTGCCGGCACTGGACGGCGGGCGCCATGCTGTGCTTGCCCCAGGGCATGCCGGGAGCTGCAGTCTGCCGGCACTGGACGGCGGGCGCCATGCTGTGCTTGCCCCAGGGCATGCCGGGAGCTGTAGTCTGCCGGCACTGGACGGCGGGCGCCATGCTGTGCTTGCCCCAGGGCATGCCGGGAGCTGTAGTCTGCCGGCACTGGGCGGCGGGCGCCATGCTGTGCCTGCCCCAGGGCATGCCGGGAGCTGTAGTTTTCGCGGGCCCGGCCGCCGGACAGCTGCGCTGCTCTCTGTGGTGCGTGGCCCGGCGCAGCCCTCTCTACCGCCGCGGCCCCCGCAGCGCGGCTCGAGGTGCAGTTTCGGTGCCGGTTTTGGGTGTTTTCCTGCGGGCTCCCGGCTGCTCCCCGAAAATGCGGTCCTGCAGCCCCGGGGCCGCGCAGGCGCGGTGGGGGCGCCCTCTGCAGCGATCGCGGCTCCCTCCGCGGTTACCGGCACCGTGACGCGGCGGTGCTTGCGGAGCGGCGCCGCCTCGCCCGTCGCTTCCTCCCGGTCAGGAGCCGCCGCCGCCGCCGCCCCCCCCCCGTGCGCGGTGCCGCCGGGCGCTCTGCGCGCCGATCGCGGTCCTGCAGCCCGGCGGTCGCGCGCCGGCTCTGGCCCCTCCGGCGCAGGCGCGGTGCGCGGGAGAGAGAGGGGCGGGGCGGGGCGGGGCGGGGCGGGGCGGGGCGGGGCGGGCGGGGCGGGGCGGGGCGGGTGGCGGTGAGGGGAGCGAGCCCCTTGGGCGGGGGGGGGGTGTCTCCTGGGGGCGGGGGGGCGGGAAGCGGCAAATTGGGCTGTTAGCGGGAACATTTTTGTTTCACTTTTGATGATAGTGCTAGATGAGTAGTTCTTTTTTTTCTTTTATGCTCTTTGAATTGTTTTTTTGCCAGTTTCTTTTATGATATATTAAAATTGCTAAGTGTTTCTAAAAGCTGTGGGACTTTCAGATAATTATTTTCTGGTGGCTTTATCTGTGCAGGGCTTTTTTTACTTTATTCTTTTTTTCTTGTGTCAACTTTTCTGTTCTTCTGGTGGATGTGCATACTGTTTTCAGCTCCACTGGATTTCAGAAAAGGGAGGGAGCAGGGGAAAGCCAATGCATGATGTAGTGTAGACGTTTGCCCCAGCTCTTTGTGACTTTCTTTACCGATGTGTCTTCCTTCACCTTCCTTCCTCCCGTGTACTACTTTTCTAGGATACTGCTTTGATATGTCTCAATGTTTTTTGAGAAACAATGATGACCAGCATAAACTAAAGATCTTGGCACTCTTGGCTTGCCCAAAGGCTTTCTTATACTCTGAATTGCAATGGCATAGCTATCGTAAAGAACAAACATTGCAGAAGTTGCTAGTGGGACTGTGAACAGTAAATGGGACAGACCCGTGACACTAGCAGTGTGCTGCAGCTGGATTAGGCTTCATACCTCGCCAGCACTGAAGGAACCAGGCCTGTGTGAACTCAAACCGTGAAAGGAGATGTCCAGATACAATTTCCAAGCGGGTACAAAATGCTGATCACATACATACACTCTGAAACACTGTAAATATTATCCGACAAGGAAATTGTGACAAATTCACATTTCTACTGACTCACACTGCTACTGTAATGCTTTAATAACAGAAGACCACAGCGCCCACAGTTTCCTTCCCACTGGAAATGGAATAGACTGCAGCATATGCTTTCACTGATAGAAATTAAAAGTATTCTGACATTAATTATTAACATTTAAATCACATTTTAAATATTAAATGCAAGAGAAGTCATGTTATTTCCCTGGGAAAGCTAACTGCTTTCAGGGTCTAATGACAGTGAAATGAGCCTTCAGTGCTGCCAGCCTTTCCGGCTTCTTGCCCTCCCAGGGCCGCAGAGGCCCTCAGTAGATGGTGAGGTGTCCTGCCTGCAGTGGCACTGAATGTGTTTGAGCCATTCAAACATGTTCATGTCACCTAAAACATTCTACCGGTGGTGATTAGGCAACGGATACAAAATGTTCTCCTTTTTCAGAAAGTCGGTATTCAAGATACTCCTGTGGGATATGTCAGTATTTTTTGGTGAGTGTGCTCTCGCACCGTGTGTTCTGTGGGTCTGCGTGTGCCTTTCATCACACAAGTGAAAAGGCTGCTGAGTAAAGGGCTGCAGGGTGGGGAACATCGACAGGATGTGGTTTACACAGCTTTTTGTTGAATTGTTTTGCTTAGTTTCAATTTTTTTTTAGCAGTGAAACGAGAACACAAGCTGAACCCATAGCGTTTCTTTCAAGATAACTAGAATTCAGTAATTCAGTTACTGTGGAGGAACGCCTAGTGATTCCTTGTACAATTAAAAGTCATTAGACTAAACATCTGGCATTTTAGTGCACCAAAATCAGAGGCCTTAGGTGAACAGGATTTCAGATACTAGAGAATCTGCCAACCAGGATAGACCTGCCCAGTCAAACCTCCTACGTACTGTAGATGGAGATAAAGTCCCCATAGGGCACATTAAAATTATGCTGGGGGAGACAGTCTGGGTTATTCCTGCCTCTGGTAAAGGTAAACTCATGCGTGGGATTATTTTTGCCCAAGGACCCGGGTGCAGTTGGTGGGTAATGCAGAAGGACGGGGAATTCAAATGTGTGCCTCAAGGGGATTTGGTTTTGGGTAAAAATAGCTGATGAATTGAACTGTATGATGTTAATTGCTAAATAACCCTGTTATTGAAGATGGTCATCACTACGGTTGGTACATATTATACTAACGACATCAGATTAAGAATCACCCAGGTTAATGAGAAATGAACTTTGATAGATTCAGGACTGAATTGGTGCCCAGCAACTTCCTTGAGATCAACATCTTCAGCCCGCAATCTGTGAGCATGGACCACACCAGATACAGCTGCTAGGAGCTCCAGATGTAGCAGAGGCTACGTGCCCTCCTCCCTGCTGTGCCCAAGACCACCCGCTCCACCCACCGAACCAACAGCACATCACCCCGCCTGACTTAAAAGACTGTCATGACAGTGGACCCCAAACTTATGGACTATATGAACTCACTATACATGTTAGAGGGATGGCCTAGAGCCTAAGGGAATGATATCTGTGTGTATACCTCAAAAACCAGGAAATGGGATGGTGATTCCTTAGAACGTACTGGGAAACATGGAACCTGAGCATAACATAAATGGGTTGGAATAAGGGGTGGATACTGTCCTGGTTTTGGCTGGGATAGAGTTCATTTTCCTTCTTAGCAGCTGGAGTAGTGCTGTGCTTTGGATTCAGTAATGGGTGTGGTAGGAGAAGAATCTTGCTAATACACTGATGTTTTCAGTTGTTGCTGAGAGCTCTAAGACTCTCCAACTCCCCATGTCCTGCCTGTGCGTGGGTGCACAAGAAGCTGGGAGGGAGCAGAGCAAGAGCACTGGACACAAATTAGCCAGTGAAATAATCCCCATCATGTAATGTCGTGCTCGGTGTATAGAGGAGGGGTGGTCGGGAAGGGAGGGCTCTCGCTTCTGGGATTGCAGTTTTGGGATCTTCACTTCTCTGGGATCACTGGCTGGGAATGGGCTGGGCATCAGTGGGCAGGTGGTGAGCAATCACATTGTGCATTACCCCTTTGTATTTTACTGAAAAAAAAAAAAAAAATTACACTGTTTTTATCTCAACCTACGAGTCTCTTTAGCTTTACCCTGCCATTTCTCTCCCTCACCCCCGAGGGAGGGGAGGGTGAGTGAGCAGCTGTGTGGTGCTTGGCTGCCAGCCAGGTTTAAACTACATCAATCACTATCTCAAAAATCATTATTGGATTAATTAAAATACGCCCACTCACAACTTGAAAAGCAGTCAGAAAAAAGGAGAAAAAATAATAATCTTGGTTCTGCAGTTACCATAAGGCAGTATATTTAGACATCTGTAAGGTTCCAGTTTCCAACAATGCTGGCTGCCTTTTGATTTTTTGAGATAAGTACTGTTAGCAGTAAAATCAAATGTTTCTATTGGAGTTGTGTTCAGGGCAAGCATTCAGTATTCAAGTAGTTTGTATTTACCGTAACAAGACATTCACTCATTCATTCATTTAGGTAAGGGCTTTGCTATTCTCTATATATTATGAACTGCCTTGGCTTTCTTTCCAGTTTTATAAAGGACTCTTGTGAGAGGTTTCAGTGATAGCAGATACCACAGCCTGCAAGGGAGCCGTTCCTTGTGTTGCCCTCACTGCAGATGAAAGCCCTTCGTAACAGAGAAGGACAGAAGCAGGTAAAGTGCGGAGCCGTGGACGAACGACACGCTGAGACGGGTTCAATGTGGGTGATAGAGCATCAATCTACATGTGTGTGTTTATTGGTCAGGGTACATATATTTATACAGACAACACTATTATGCCTACTAGTCACTAGCTGATTGGCTTAAGCTCTAAAGGTTGTATTCGCACGGTCCACCTACTTGCAGTCAGCAAACAGCACAAGCTGCTCATAACACTAAGTTTCTCATGCCACTATTTCTAATTCCTCTTGACTTGTTTTCGATACACAACAGTACCGTAACAAAATGTTTCTCAGACCACCATTACCATAACACTGGGTTTCTCAGACCATCGTTACCATAACACTAGGTTTCTCAGACCACTATTTCTAATTCCTCTTAACCTGTTTTCGACACACCACGGTACACAAGGCCGAAGCGTCCTTGACATTCCTCATGTATCGGCAGCTGCGGGCAAACCCTAGTGAGGCCCAGCATCAGCGAGGCAGCATCAGCCCTTAGAACAGGCTCTGATCGTACAACTGCTCGGGGGGCTCAGGACCCTTGTCTCTGAGCCATTCTCCAACAATTCCCCCTTTTTCTTTTTGTACGAGCAGAGCCTGCCCCAACGTATGTTCAAAGATTTTCTTAATACATGACAAGGCACAACTTAAGCATGCAGGCTTACAATCTATTGACTAAAGGCACTTATCACGCACCCAGAAGTGCTGTGATAGGTCTGCATCTTTAGCACGCGTGAACAAACTAAATCTACTGTGCGGTTAGTGTATCCAGGCATTCAAACAGGGAGGAAGCACTAGATTGACTTCCTCCTTCTTGCCCTTCCAGGTGACCTCAAGGGCAGGATTACCACGGGGCAGTTTTCTGCTCAGAGACCCAGCCTGGATTGTCCAAACCCTGTAGGATCAGTGCATGACCCTGATCCCCCCGCAAAAAAAATTCCTACCAGGTTTTCCCCCTTTTTCTTTTTTGGACAATCCAGACTCCTTTTAACGTTTGAATCATAGCATTCATAAAGCATTTCCACACAGACCCCAATACCATCATGACAATCATAATGACAATCAGCATTACCAGTCCATACATCAACAAAGCTTTCAGACAGCCAGTAATTTCCAAATTTTGTAGATTTATAACCATTCTGTCAGTCCATTTTTCAAATTCCCAAGTTTTGTAACCATTCTGTCAGTCCATGTTCCAATCTTATGCAGTCTTATGTAGCAAGAAAACCACCCTTACAGTTTTAAAAGTGTCAGCAATTGTAACAACAGAGTATGCAATACAGAATTTAATACAGGTTTCAGCATGCTATGTTCTAAACATTGCACTGAACTCACAACATACAATGAATCTGATACTACATGAACAAGTTCTTGATACCAGTGTTGATGTTGAAACACCCAGATGGCAGTTCAGAGTTCTAAAGTTCGTAAGGACTCTCCAGACCCCCCGAGGAGAATCTTGTGGTGTTGTGTTCCCGGGTGTCCCCCATCCGTTGTCACTACCGGGCAGGCCAACGCCCCAGCAGCATGCCAGTCCCCTTCTAACAAGGCACCCCGAATCACCCCACTCCATCGGGGCTGAGCTAAAAGCGGAGCTGGTTCTGGTGAGGGTGACGGGAGTGGGTGTGGGGGGGCTGCCGGCAGCGCTTCCTCTTCTTGTCATTGTAAATGCAGAGTTCTGCTCTGTAGCTCAACTTCTGTAATTTTCTGTCAAGCTCTCGGACTCTGTCCCTGTCCCTTACCGGTGTGTGACCCTGGTGCTTTAATTCGGACACAGCCGCCATTTTTCTCTCCGACTCAGACGCTGACGCGCCGTCAGGGGCGGAACCATCCGAAGGGGGGGGGGGGGCAGAGGTTCGGGCGGCAGCCGCTCCCCCCTGTCCCCCCGCGCCGCCTGATTTCTCTGCCGCTTCTTGCGCGGAGGAGCAAACAGGAACACTTGGTGCCGTGCCCTTAATAGAGCGGAGCTGCTGATTAACCCCGAAGAAGGTGGCTGATCGGGACGGGCGGTTGGTTTCGGCAGGGACCGGCGGGGATGGTACAGCGCTGACAGCCGCCATGGCAGCAGCAGCTACTTTCTGTTCTGCTGGCATCTCCCTCAGGGCTTTTACGGGCGTTCGCCAGACCAGCCCTTGCTGTCGTGCTTCACTGCCTTTATTGCCTCCAGTGATGGTCTCGTCCCACAATAAATCACCTACTTCGCGCCCCTCCTGTTGGCTAAATTTTAGCGAGGGGCCATCGTCCCTCTGCCCCTCCGCCTCTGAGTTGGGGGGGGGGGGGGGGGCATGGCTGTAAGGGCACTGGGGGGGGCTGGCCTCCGGACTGCCCCTACTTGTGTTAACTGAAACCGGCACTGCTGTGGATGGTGCAGGAATACGATCACTGTCAAAGAGCATAGGTCCGGATGCATCACTTTCTGGGGTAACGGTGTAACTTTCCCGCCCAACTTTGTTGTTGCCACAGCTGCAAGGTTCTTTTCGAGCTGATACTGCTTAATAGTATTCACCACGTCCCGCCACGGTTTCATCATTTTCCTTGCAGCTTTATCCTCGTCGATTACCATATCCCATAAAACATCGCCTAATTGTCTCCACTCCTCAACATCAACACGAGAAGTAGGATCTTGAAAACATCCTTTGACCCATCCTAATGTTACTAAACCCACGAGTGATTTTATACAATCCACTCCCCGCTTTTCTAAAAAGCGCTGTAATAAATCCAGGGCTACCTCCTGTTCCATATCATCAACCTGGTGCTCCTTGGTTAAGGCACCTCCGGTCCTGTGTTCCCTGGATAAGGTACAGTACTGTTACTGCCGACCCACCCCTGATTAAGGCACCAGCGGCCCTGTGCTCCCTGCTTAAGGCACTAAAAATACTCCCGCCGGCCTGTGCTCCCTGTTTAAGGCACTAAAAATACTCCCGCCGGCTTGTGCTCCCTGTTTAAGGCACTAAAAAATACTCCTGCCAGCTTGTGCTCCCTGTTTAAGGCACTAAAAATACTCCCGCCGGCTTGTGCTCCCTGTTTAAGGCACTAAAAATACTCCCGCCAGCATGTGCTCCCTGTTTAAGGCACTAAAAATACTCCCGCCGGCTTGTGCTCCCTGTTTAAGTCACTAAAAAATACTCCTGCCAGCTTGTGCTCCCTGTTTAAGGCACTAAAAATACTCCTGCCAGCTTGTGCTCCCTGTTTAAGGCACTAAAAATACTCCCGCCGGCTTGTGCTCCCTGTTTAAGGCACTAAAAATACTCCCGCCGGCATGTGCTCCCTGTTTAAGGCACTAAAATACTCCCGCCGGCTTGTGCTCCCTGTTTAAGGCACTAAAAAATACTCCCGCCAGCTTGTGCTCCCTGTTTAAGGCACTAAAAATACTCCCGCCGGCTTGTGCTCCCTGTTTAAGGCACTAAAAAACACTCCCGCCGGCCTGTGCTCCCTGTTTAAGGCACTAAAAATACTCCCGCCAGCTTGTGCTCCCTGTTTAAGGCACTAAAAAATACTCCCGCCGGCCTGTGCTCCCTGTTTAAGGCACTAAAAATACTCCCGCCGGCTTGTGCTCCCTGTTTAAGGCACTAAAAAATTACCCCCTTTGATATGCTGCTGATGCTCCATGATTAAGGCACCAGGTGCAGCTCTTGCCAGCAGCCCTTGCGGAGAGCGACCCTCTATCTCGGTTCAGCTCCTCGGAACGACCTGTCGGAGGCCCACTGTCCGATCGTTCTTGATTCGGCTAGGCGCTGCTGTCTCTGATGTTTCCCTGCGTTTGTTTCTGCCGCCGCTGTGTGCAGCGCCTTTCCGCGTCAGCTTCCGGCGCCCCTCTGCGTCAGTCCTGGCGCCTCCCCACTTCCACTTCCGGGGCCACCCTGCGCTCGCCTCCAGCGCCCCCTCGCGTCCGCCCCCGGGGCCGCTCAGCGTTCGCCTGTAGCGTGCCTTCACGTCCACCCCCGGGGCTGCCGCAGTCGGCTCCTTACCACGTCAGCTCCGGCGCCTTTCTGCTTCCGTTCGCGGGGCCACTCACTTCTGGTCTCGGGGCCGCTCCGCCTCCGCTCTGTGGGGCCGCTCCAGCCGGCTTCTCTCCGCGTACTCTCCCTGGGCTGCTGGGGCCGGTGCCTCTCCGTCTCAGCTCGTGGACCCTGGACGCTGCTGTATTTGGTGTTTCTCCGGGTCCGTTCTCGAATTCCTCGGTCGTTGCTGTTTCTCCGGGTCCACCGCTCCGTCCGTGTTATTCTTCTATGCAGGTTCCTGTTTGGGCGCCATCTTGTGGAGCCGCGGACGAACGACACGCCAAGACAGGTTCAGTGTGAAAGATAGAGCATCAATTCAACTTTATTTCCGGGTGTATATATTTATACAGACAATGCTAATTATTATGCCTACTAGTCACTAGCTGATTGGCTTAAGCTCTAAAGGTCGTATTCGCACGGTCCACCTACTTACGGTTAGCTTACAGCACAAGCTTCTCATAACACTAAGTTTCTCAGGCCACTATTTCTAATTCCTCTTGACTTGTTTTTGATACACAACAGTACCATAACACAATGTTTCTCAGACCACTGTTACCGTAACACTAGGTTTCTCAGACCACTATTTTGAATTCCCCTTAACCTGTTTTCGACACACCACGGTACACAGGGCTGAAGCGTCCTTGACATTCCTCCTGTATCAGCAGCTGCGAGCAGCTGCAGGCAAACCCTAGTGAGGCCCAGCATCAGCAGCTAGAGCAGGCTCTGATCATACAATTGCTCGGTGGGCTCAGGACCCTTGTCTCTGAACCATTCTCCAACACGTCTCCTTCTATCAATTGTGCAGTGCTGGGGGTTTTGATGAGAGAAGCCAAACCCTGCCCTACAGTCCCCAGTATCCTCTAGCTTCATCTTGGCTCGACAGAATATGATCTTTCCTGGTGAGGGAGACTCTCCAGTCCTACTCTGTTTCAGTTTGTCAGGGGCCCTGAGAGTATTTTTCCTGTATTTTGGCCAAACCCGAAAATCCCAGTTCGCTATCCTGAAAGGAGCCCGGATCTATCCTCTCATCAAACACCTGCCTGTTTTCTTGCAATTCATACTGGAAGATTTTCTCTCAGTCTAGTGAATTTGGCAAAATTGCATGAAGCCTCTGAGGAGTGTTATGTTCAGCAGTGAGATGACTTTTCAAGTTTCTTATCTGCTCTTGCAAGCACTCAATTGTCTCTTTCTCTGCTTGCTTTTCCTTTCCAGCCGCAATTAACGCAGCCCCTAGAACAGCACAGATGGTTGCTTTTCCTTTCCCCAACCCCAGTTTTCACTCCTTTGCCAAAAGCGTGATCCTGTCCACCAATGCTTGCCAATTCTTTTGGGCCCAAGGCATGCCAAGAGGAGAGGACAGGGATTTATAGCCCTTCAATTTCTCAAGAAGGGGCTTCTCTGCTATTGTTGGATGCCCAAATCGATCCCTATAACAACTGTTACACAATACAAAAGGGTTACTCTAAAGTATTCAGCCACGTGTGTGGTTACGGACCCAGTGTGGATCTTTCCAAGAAGATCCACTGTCCTCTCTCCTGTCAGGCACTTCCTTAAAGAAGGGGCCATGCTAAGGGCCCTGATCCCTTCTGGTTGGATCAGTATCACAAGGGCATCCTGTCCGTGACGACAATTTAGAAATGCTGCAGCCCAAAAGAAGCTGTTCAAAACAGCCTCCCTCCCCTTGGGACCTACGACCAAGTTTGAGATACCCTCATGCTGAATTGAGGTGAAACACCACCAGCCAACCCGTTTAACAATTTATTAATACAAAAGACATGGCAAGTGGTGAGATACAAATACTCAATGGCAACTTCTTAACTAGATAAACAAGTCCCATGCTTACTTGGAGCTAGTTACAATTTGTTAAAGAAAGGAGAAGAGAGAAAGAGAGAGAGACAGAGACAACTTGTCTGTTAGGTTTCCCTTCCCTCCCTTAATACAATGCTTAAGGAACCGTCCTGGATCTTTGTGGCCAG